>NW_004949121.1:5239465-5256418 GCF_000317375.1 Microtus ochrogaster | reverse complement strand
CATTCACATGGTGCACAGACATTCACATGGTACACAGACGTTCACATGGTGCACAGACGTTCACATGGTACACAGCCATTCACATGGTGCGCAGACATACATGCAGATGAAGCACCCATCCATACACATTAAAAAAAACAGGAAAAAAATAGTAAATTTATAGTACTTGTATGCTAGTGTCCTCATTGGGAAAGGATTTAATTGTTCCCCGTGGAAGACAGCAGAATAAAGGTGTTCATTTAGAGCCATTCAGTCATTTCAAAGGTCAGAGTAGGAAGTTGAGTTTGGTCTGGTATTGGTTTTTTTTGATTCCCAAGGCACAGCCCATTGAGACCTTGCCTGAAATCATGAGGTGCTTACTAGTGCCCTTGGTAGACCCTAAAGTTTACCTTCCAAGTAAACTACAATAACTAAAGCTTCTGCTTGGGACTTTAGACCCTTGACAACAGCTTTTTTCTCATCAACCCCACCCCACCCCCGGTGACTCGCAGCTTTAGATTTATCAAATGCTGTCCTTTTCTCTGGGTCCTTGGTGCTCCAAGTCCTGTTTGTCCTGGCTGACCTCAATTTCACTGTCATCTCCTCGGCCTGGCGAGGCTCCTAAGCTATGGACCATCTAGACACTGATCGATGCAAGAAGCAAGAGGCAAAGGGAGAGGTCTGCCCTGTGTGTTTTGGGAGATCCCTCACTGTTTGCCCTGATGGAAGAGGAGTGCTTCAGCCAGCACTTACTATTTTTTTTTGTCTCAGCTTTTTCTTCTTTTTCATCCAGCGTTTGTAATTGTTCTCAGTGGATAGTTTGTGGAGTTTTCCCATTGCAGTTTGAAATTATGCAATCTCAGGTTTTCCTTGTCTGCCAGGTGCGAGGTTGTTTATGGATTTAGAAAAAAAAGTTTTCCTTAGGAATGGAGGGTATGTAAAATATCCTAACTCTACTCAAGTTAAAATCACGATATTTTTATTTAGTTGTTGGTTTTTTCTTTTTTGTAACTGAATAGGCTAGAGGCTGAAGACAATGGTAGAGTTCCCACCACTGAGGACCTCTCTGTCTTGTAGGAAAAACAGCAATTTACTGCTTATCTCCATCAAAATGTACACCTCCCCCTCTGTATAATTACGGGTTGTTATAAGTTCTTCAGAGGGAAGTAAAGGATATTCTTTCTGGAACGGAGTTAGAAAGCAATGGTCCAGGAGAAAAGGTTTCAGAGAAAGTGTTCTCTTAGCAGTTTTGACTGAGAACTAAAGACTGGAAGGAATTATGCAAGCAGAGAGGACTTTTTAGAAACAACAGCACAAGTACAGGCTCTGAACAAGAGCTTGGTTTATTGGATAACTGATAGCATATCAGCGTGTACCTGCATTTCTGGAGTGAAGAAGAGGGACATGGGGCAGTGGGGACAGAGGGAAGGAACTGGAGGTGAATTGGGGTCTTTATAATTCCTCCTAAATGCAGTTGAAGCCATGCCATAGTCAAGAATTCAGGTCTTTTATTATACCTTAATCACCCCAGAAGCTATGTGGGCACTGTGGGACTAGAAAAGAAGGTCTATGTAGGAAATTTTAATAGAAAGAACATATTAAGATGGCAAGATCAGACTTGATCTTAACTGAAAAGTAGAGATGTGAATATTACTGTAAAGACCGTAGGTGGTGGTTTACTCTAAATGGGAGAGGCACTGGATGCTAAATATCTCCTTGGGTGAGATGGTGGATATATAAATACAGGAAGAGTCTCAGGAAGCTCCTGAGTGTGACCTGTGCTTGCTACACTGGATTATCATAGCTCTTGCTGGTGCAGTTCATGTAGCATGGCTGGTAATTTGAGAGGCATAATACACACACACACACACACACACACACACACACACACACACACACACACACATTATATGATTATCGCCAGTGGCAGACTCTCTACCTAGGCAAATTCAATTTAGTAGTGGGATCTGTGAGCTCTATATTGCTCTATTCTTCAGGGGTGGCCTCTGCACGCTGCCCGCACCTGAACTAGAAGGCCGTATCTGATCTGGAAGCAGACGCCAGCCCTCTGCAAAGTGGAAGCAAGCTAGCACACCGCATCAGTTTTTCCACTGCCCCGTTCAGTGCAGCCACACCTACGGGACTGGTCTACGCTGGATTCCGCCAAGCTCTTTATTCACATTTGAACTGTGGCAAGGGGCTGGGTAACTGCTGGGAGGGGGCACTAACAGCTTCATCTAGTCCCTGGCTGAGTGCTCCAGGGGAGCTGGGAATCATCTCAGCCACCTCTCTCTTACAGTTACAGTCACAATAGCTTAGCTACAGACACTGTTGCTGTTTCTCAGTCAATGTCAGGGAAGTGGCCCCTTCCCCATTCCCTGTCATTTAAATCCAGGAGGGCGGGCTCTACTCAGCTTAGTATTTTCACTGCCTGTGTTGCTAACTGCCTGCTTGAGCTAACTTTGTTGCTAACTTCTCATTGCTGTGACCAGATGCCTGGCAAGAAGCCATTTAAGAGAGGAATTTATTTTATTTCACCGTTGGAGGGTACTGGTCTGTCATGGTGGGAAGGGCATCTCAGCAGGAGGGTGAGGCAGCTGATCTCCCTGTAGCTGAAGATCTGAAGTCAGCAAACAGAGAAATGAATGCTGGGCTCAGCTTGCTTCGTGTGTGTGTGTGTGTGTGTGTGTGTGTGTGTGTGTGTGTGCGCGCGCGCGCGCGCGCGTGTGTGTGTAGGTATTTGTACACATGCCCAAAGGGCAATCTTTGTTATCATCCTATTGTAGGAGCCAGCCATGAACTAAAGCTAAATATTAACAGATCATCTTTACTTCCAACCATTATCACCTGTCAGAGTAGGACTCAGCCATTGATAAGTTTAATCGAGGCCTGAGTCTCAGTAGTTTACCCTGAAGCAACACCTGGTTGCAGGAAAGTCCACAAACTGAGATTACCCTAGCACCACCCAAGAACAGATCATCCAGAGGAAATGCCTAACGTTCCAACCTCTGTAGATAGGACCACCAGCCAGCACACACTCACCAGGACACCCCTAGACAAATGTCAGCCAATCAGGGGTCCTAAACCTCAGAAACCCCTCACCCCACCTTTACTACTATAAAAACCCAACTCTGAGCTCGGGGCTCTCCGTTTATTCCAATACGTTGGACATGAGGAGAGACCGAGTTTGCAAGCTTGCATAAAATAAAGGCTCTTTACGTTTACATACAGGATTCGGTCTCCTTGTTGGCTTTTGCTGGGACTTTGAGGATCTGTGCATAACACTATCTCATTTGAGATAGAGCCTCTCTTGGCTGGAGCGTGGGGATTACTGAGCTTGGCTGGCTGGTGAGCTCCAGGGATCCTCCTTCCCTTAGCTGGGAACATAAACACCCCACACTGAGGATCAGATTATGCTTGTAAGGCAAGCACTTAACTCAACTGTTTCTGTATCTCAATCTCTCTCTCTCTCTCTCTCTCTCTCTCTCTCTCTCTCTCTCTCTCTCTTTCTCTTTCTCTTTCGTTCTTCCTGCCCAGATCTTAGCCGACAGGTCCTGTCTACATTCAGGGTGACTTTCACTCATCAGCTAAGCCTCTCTGGAAACATCCTCATAGCCCTGCTCAGAGGTGTGTCTTCTAGGTGAGTCTTCATGAAAAATCACACCACTGTCATTTTGTTCCACACTCCCAGCCCTAAGAGTAGAACTGGTGTACACTTCAGCGAGGCTGGCCACATCTCCCAAACTATTGCTAGGTGAAAAATGAGGCACAACTTGGCCAAACTTCTTTTTCTAGTTAAAAATCAAAAGAAGCCAAGATGGAGGTGATGGGCTTTTTCTTATCAGAGCAATCTTTGTGAGCAAAGTTTACTCCTCTCTCTTTCTACCAGGAATTATAGAGGTTAGTAGGGATTGAGTGGTTCCAAGCTTCTGACTTAAGCAAAGATGGAGGGCAAGGGGATGCTTGTATACCCATGGGCAAAAAGGGAGCCTGCTGTGTACTCTCTAACTGAGTGTCATCTCAGAGATTGTGCGTTCTGGCCTGCCCATTGTAGATGGGGCCTAGAGAAGAGGATGATGAAGGTTATGGTTATTGCCAGGTGTAAAGGGAAAGCCCAAATGCGTGGGAGCCACAGGTGCTTCCCACTCAGAGACATGATTATGCACTGTGCTTGTTGGTCAGACTGGCCTGCACTCTCAGCAGGTGAGATAGGAAGACTCCTCTATCAGAGTGAGGGGGCCTCTCGCTACCAGGGGAGAAAGTGCTGGAAGATGCAACCAGAGGTGAAGTTCACCAGTACTCAAATCCTGCTCAGGATTGAGACCCCTGCCAGCAAGACTTGGGTCCCTTTCTGTACCAGCTCTGATGACTGAGGGACAAACAGTCTTACCATGTGGAGTAGTGGCCTGTCTGTTCAAAGAACGGGCCACAAGGAGAAGACTCCTAACAGCTGAGGTCAAATATCCCAGGTTTGGCTCTTCTCCATCATCAGAGGAGAAAGAAGTGACCTTCCTTTCCCTCTGCCCTCCTCCCTTTGCCTATCTGAGCCCTTAGCTCTCTAGTCCGAGAACCCTACAAAACAAGAAAACAGTCATGGGCATGACATTGACATATGGTCCTTTTTAAAAGAAAAATTTATTTTTATTTCTGGCTTTATGTCTGTATGGGTAGATGCCATGTCTGCTGGTGCCTGTGAAGCCAGAAAAGACATAGGACCCCCTGGAGCTGGGATTATAGGTGGTTGTGAGTCACTTGATGTGGTGGTTGGAACCCCCTTGGGTCCTCTGAAAGGGTAGGAAGCCCTCTTTATCCCTTAGCCATCTAACTGGGGGTTCTTTTTGATTCTTTTTAGTTACTTAAAAATACTCTTATTTTTTAATTAAAATATAATACCTCATTTTTCCATTTTCAGTTTCTCATCAACTCTTCCCACATACCCCTCATCCCTTTTGAATCAGTGGCCTCTTTTTTGTAATTATTTAACTATTTATATATCTATATATAATACGTAAATATATGCCTAAGTATATAAATAGAAGCTGCTTAATCTGTTTAGTCTTATCTGTGACTTAAAGGTGATCAATTAGTATTGGATCGCCAATTGGGAACTCATCCCGGGAGGACATAATTTCTCCCATTCCAATCATTACTGTTTCTTGTGGTTATTTGTCTAGGGTTGGAACCCTACGCGGTTTCCCACTTCAGCTAGCTTGTCTGTTAGTGTTGTACCTATCTGGGAACAACAAGTAGGTTTTAGGCAGCCAGATGGTTAAGGTTTTACGAGTGAAGCTTCCCTGTCATTTTCAGGATGCAGTCAATGGTCCCTATAAAGACATTTTACTCTTAAATTCTTCCCATCACACAAACGAAATAGAATGAGCCCCCTTGAACCTGCTACCCAGCCCCCATGAATACTAAGGCTTTGCCAGTCTCACCTCCTCTGTCCCTTTCACGTTCTCATCTCTTAAAGCCATTTGCGTGTGGGTCTTATCACTCTCTAGCCCAGATGACCTTGAATTTATAGAGCTCTACATCTACCTCCTGTTCGTTCCCAGTTTGTCTTCCTGAGTGCCGAGGTACAGGCCTGTGCCGCCACCCCTGGCTACTTATAAACTTCTGTAGAAACACTGCAAGGCAATTATCGGCATTCTGCCATTTCACATGTAGATACTGCCGTACACATTTCTAATTGAGAAAGACTTCTATTTTCACAGCCATTATAGCATTACTGTTCCCAAGTGTATTGGTTCATCATATCGTACATTACCTAATCCATATTCAAATTTCCCCAGGGGCTTCAAAGTTATCTTTTTATTGTTTCTTTTCAGATTCCTATGTGAACACGGCCCTGTCGCTGACACTTTGTTTATTATGCATGCAGCCCCTTATTCTTTTCTTTCTCATGGCTCTGCTTTGATGGAGCTGTGGTTTCCTTCTTCCTAGAGTAGTTCACCCTTCTGATGGGCGGCCCTGAAAGGGGTCATATAACTCACTTCTCTTTCTTGGGTATAATCTGCAAGTTGTCATATTGTCTCAGCAACTTGATTAAGTTTAGACATGAGTGCTTCTTAAGTAGCGGGGTGTGTGCGTGTGTGTGTGTGTGTGTGTGTGTGTGTGTGTACCAGGCTACTTTAATTATCAATATGGATTCATTGTTTTGTATGAACTGGGAATTAAGATCCCTTTCTTTCCAAAGGGAGAGGATATTCAGTGTGTAGCCAGGGGTAACAGTTACTGGAAAAAGCAGAACTTCTGGGTTTAACAGTGAGCCGTGTCCCCTGGGCTGCTCTGGCTGAGGTGTAATGGAATTTCTCACCAGGGATCCAAATTCAATACATATGTGAGTTGGCAGACAACATGGTTTTGAAAATAAGCCACAAGCTCTGGATGATCAGACTATGGACAAGATGCAGGACTGTAAAGAGAAGATTCTAGGCACAGCCTGCCTCTTATCCTTAGTCCTTCTGGGACTTCCTGGGGATATAAGTGCTGGGCTCCCTCGGTTGCAGGGTACCAGGCAGAGGCTAGAATCTTGTAGTTCAAGTGGAGAGATGAGCATGACTGCTGCTGGGTTCTGGCACCATGAGCAAGGCTTTCTGGCCAGAGTCTGCCTGCCCTGCCAGGGTTGGTGAGCAAAGTGAAAGTAAGTGATTTCTGTTTGTGTGCCAGACACGAGCTGCCCGTGAGGGCAACCGGAGAGTCCTCCTTGCTGTCTAGTAGACTGACCTCCATGGAATAGACCCCTGGAGTTGGCTTATTTTTTTTTTACTCTTTGCTTTTTGTGGGTCCACAACCAAGCTCCCAAATAAATACATGAACTTATTCTTGCATATAAATGACTGACCTTAGCCAGCTTTTCTTAATTTAAATTACCTCACCTACCTTTTGCCTTTGGGCTTTGACCTTTCTCTATTCTGTATACTTTCCTTTACTTCTTACTCCACTGCTGGTTGTGTGGCTGGGTGACTGGCCCCTGGCTTCCTCCTAGCTCCTTCCTCTTCTCTTATTTTCCTCTTATTTATTCTCTCTGCCTGCCAGCCCTGCCTATCCCTCTCCAGCCTAGCTATTGACCATTCGGCTCTTCATTAGACCAATCAGGCGTTTTAGACAGGCAAAGTAACACAGTTTCTCAACGCTAAACAAATACAGCATAAAAGAATGTAACACATCTTTGCGTCATTAAACAAGTGTTCCACAGCATAAATGAATATAGCAATCTTAACCTAATATTCCACAACAGACCCCAGAAGGCAGAAATGGATGTCAGATTCCATAGAGATTGTCTTAAGACAGCATGGCATTGAATTGCACTCACCAAAGGCCTGGGGACTAGCAAGAGAGAAACCTCCTGGATTCGGGGGAGGATTGTTTGGGTTTGTAGTGATAAGGATGGAATCCAGTTCCTTGCACAAGCTAGGCAAGACCTAAACAACTATGGCACACCCGATCTCGTCTCCAGGATGGAGTCCTTCCTTCAGGGCTGGCATCCAGCCGCTCACAGGGGGCAGAGCAAGCTTCAAGCGCTCTGGGCCTATAGAAACAGTTGCCAGTTTTTGATGGCACCGGCTCCTTTAAGAGTTGTCTCATTCCTCATTCTTTGCTTTTCCCTTATACTCAAAAGCCTGCGGGGAGGAGCGGCTGCAGAAGGCAGTGCTGATGTGTACCCTACGGTAAGACTTGTTCTGAAACCCATCTAGACTTGGGAGAAAAGGGTGCAATTTTAAATATTACTGTAAAAACAGTTGGAATATTTAATAAGTTTAAGTGATTCCTGATGACCTTGAGGTGAGCCAGAAGTTTTCATACAGAGCAAAAGAAAGGTCACCTTCCAACCCCTTCAATGGACTCTTCAAAGAGCGTCGGGAACATAAGATGTTTCCATCACACCCTTGCAGTCTGTTTGCTTAGCTTCTGGTGACTTTGCTGGTTAGTACTTGAAGGACAACTTACTGGGTGAGGGGAAGGTGAACCAAACTGACTTCGTCTCCTTCATGCCTTCAGACCCAAGTGCAGCCTCAAAGCTCTGCCGTTAGAGGCACACATCCTCAGATGACCTGTCCGTGCCCAGTGGAAAACTGGCTCTCAGTCCATTTCAACCTTGTTACCAGCTTGTGTCGTTTTCTCAGGCTGAACAGGGTGCTTTTAACTCAAAAGGCCTCATGTGGTCTGCTGATTCTTTCAATGTGATTTTTAGGGTCGTGGAAATTTTGTAGAGAAAAGTATTCCAGTATATCTTTACAGGGTATTCACCTTTACTGAGGTAGTGTGAACCACTGCTTTGTTGGCTTCCCTGGGAATGGCTATTATGATGAAAAATGGTCAAAAATAACAAACTTTTTCAATGCTGCATTCAAAATATGCGACAAGAACAAGAAAAGAGGATTTTATTCTGCCTCATGACTTTAGAGGTTTTAGTCCATTATAGAGAGGAACACACACAACAGAGTGGTTTGGTCTGAGGTGTCAGGAACATGGATTAGAGGCTGTACATCAGGAAGCAGGTACCAAGCTGAAACTATTATAGACCCATTCCAACCTTCCACAAGTCAGGCCCCAGCTCTTAAGATCTTACCATCTCCAGAATTGGTACCAACCACAGAGGTGCCGGCATTCATAATATGAACTTGGGCAGGGGAAAATTTCAGATTCAAGCCACACAGTCTGTAAATCTTTAATAATTCCACTTCTGATGGTTTGTTTTATTTTAAGAAAAATTTCCTGCTTTTTGCCCAGGAAGCGCCCCTTTCAGTGTTATCTGACCAAAAGATACAAAGCTTGAAGACTTTGTTTATGGTTGGGTAGGCAGAGTTAGCACTATAGGACTATCACACTGTCTGTGCTGAATGAGAGCATGTTTTTCCTGGGTAGGGCATGTGTATCAGCTGCTCCTCTACTACTCCAAGTAGCGTCAGCTGAAGTTTATTGGTGTTTGAGTATTAATTATTTTGCAGACCAGATTTCCCAGAGAAACTCATGAATCTGGATGTTTTTTCTGACATCCCGACCCAACATTCTCTGAATGCTGCTATGATTTTTCTGCTGGCCTTGTTTTCCAGCCGCCTAGCCTACTCCTCCGTTGACTGTCCAGAGAGTATGACACGGGGAGAAAACCAACAGTATGGATCTTTAATCCCAGCACTCAGGAGGCAGAGGCAGGCGGATCTCTGTGAGTTCGAGGCCAGCCTGGTCTACAAGAGCTAGTTCCAGGACAGGAACCAAAAGCTTCGGAGAAACCCTGTCTTGAAAAATCCAAAAAAAAAAAAAAAAAGAAAAAAGAAAAAAAAAGAATGATCTTAAGGTTTTAATATGTTTGATTTGGGAAGTTAAAAATCTGTAAACCTTTATGTTTTCTGGGAGAGATGCTGAGCTGTAGGGAAAT
This sequence comes from Microtus ochrogaster, assembly GCF_000317375.1. Lineage (NCBI taxonomy): Eukaryota > Metazoa > Chordata > Mammalia > Rodentia > Cricetidae > Microtus > Microtus ochrogaster. The sequence goes on along the minus strand of NW_004949121.1, from coordinate 5,247,060 downwards.
AATTCTCTGAAAATGAAGAACAATGTTTATGAAAGCTTTATTATTTTTGAGGGAAAGTGTTCATATTCTTGTTGCCGTTTTTTGTTTTTTTTTGTTTTTTTCTGGTTGCTGGCCCAATTTTGCTCTTTCTAATTCAAAGAAAACACATGTTGGTGGGTAATTTGATATCGTCAGATAAAACACAAAATTATAATATAACCTATGGTAGGTCTGTTCCCATTCGTGTGCAAAGTCCCACTGACGATCATCCGAAGTGTTGGTAAAGAGGGGCAGGCAATTGTTTTGGTGTTCGTTTGTGTTTAGTTTTTTGAGACAGCATTTCTCTGTGTAACAACCCTGGCTGTCCTAGAACTCACTCTATAGACCAGGCTGGCCTCAAACTCACAGAGATCTGCCTGTCTTTGCCTTTTGAGTGCTGGAATTAAAGACATGTGCTACCATTGCCTGACTGAGGCAGGCAGTTTTAATCCACAGTTTGAACGAATCATACTTCTTTGGAAGGGGGCATGTGGCATCTACTTCTAAGAGATTGATGGTGATTCTTTGTGATGCTGGTCCTCATGGAACCATGCGTGGAGGGCTAAGCGTTCTGTTGCATTTGGCTGAGGGATCACAGGTTTTCTTCAAAGCACTCTGAAAGGTTCTTGGCTATTGTAGCTACTTTTTAAGAGGTTTGTCTATGAAAACTGAAGTAATTCCTTTTAACATGACTCTCAAGAATTTTGCAAATGCTAGAGACTAGGGGTATAGCTCAGTGGTAGAGCATTTGACTATAAGTGCTGGAGATTTCGCCTAGAGACACTTAATATAACTTCATTTCTGCGTTAGTCATTCAGAATATTCAGTATCTTTCTGAATGCAAATGACATGCCAACTGTATCAGTCTCCAGAAGAAGAGGTGGCAGCTGGCAGTGGTTGGTTCGGTGGTCCTGATCCCTTTTAGACTCCGATATATCATTGCTCACATATCTCCCACAATTGGCTTCTGTGAATTTAAGTGGTGACTTGATCACTCTTTAGTTACGGGCTAGCCCAGTCTTCTAGTTTTAATAATATTTTGTTAGTATGTGTATTATTGGGGGCTTGCACGTTTGTGGGAATCAGAGGATACCTTTCGTATAGTCATTTCTCTCTTTCTACCTTTCAATGAATTCTGGGGTTGAACTCAGATCATCAGGTTTATATCATAGAGGGCAAGAAGTGTCTTATCTGCTAAGCCATCTCACTAGTCCTTATTATTCTGAGTAAAGCATCTCTGAACATCATGTACATGTTTTCTGGTGGTCATGTCTGTTATTGAGTTACAGAATAGACAAATACTTTTTAGGACACATTGATAGACAGTTTTCCAAACTGTGTCAAATTAGACTCCACCAGCCAGATACATGAATTCTAGTTGATTGACAAACTTGCCAACACTTGGAATTGTTAAGGACCAGTTTTAACAACTTAAAGCTGCTGTCTCTAAATCTGAAATACGAAGTTCACATCAATTCAGTGACATTTTGTTTAACATTTATTTAAATACAAATTTGAATCACAAGTATCATTTTTGTGTCATGCCTTCTGGGTTCAGCATGCTTCCCTGAGTTTGGCCTGAGGCCTCTAGAGAATAAAATATAACCTCTTTGTTCAAGACTTCTTTATGTCAGGTATAGGGTACCATTGAAAATAAGACATCAGCATAACAAGTTATGTCTTTACTACCCTGCCAAGTGTGTCCTGCATGTTTCCAGCATCTTCTCGCTTTTCCTGCAGCCCTGGGAGGTCATCGACACTGTATCTTCCTGGATACATCCCTGGGTCAACTCTCCTGGCTGATGGTGATGTGTATAATGATAGGCTGCAGATCTGTCTCCCCAAAAGCGCTCTGCTCTTCTCTCTGCCCATCAGGATTTAGTCCCCCAAACCTTGACTGTGAATGGAGTAAATTAAGATGTAGCATTAAATGGGAAGTTGGCTTATTTGTTTATGGCTTCATTTCAATAGTGGATTTTAGGAGATAGTATTTCACTCAGCTCCGGCCAATTAATACATACATATTTATATGGTTCTAGCTGATGGAAAAATTGAGAAATTTTGATTTTTTACAACATGTATTTATACATTTTTGTTTGAAAACTTCATGCAAGTATGCAATGTGTCTTGGTCACACACACCCCCACTACCTCCTTCAACCCCCTGTGATCCCCTCAATACACCTCCTCCCCAACTTGATGTCCTTCTTGTATTCTATAACCCATTGAGTCCAGTTAGTGCTGTTACTATGCTCATGAATGTAAGGTCATCCATTGAACATGGACAACCTGCTAATGTCCACTCCCTAGCCCAGAAATGTGACTCTCCCCGCCTCAGCATCTGACTGTCAATAGCTCATCAACTAAGGGTAGGACATAGGGAGACCCTCCCTGCTCCATGATCGGTTTTTATCTTGATTCTTCTTCTGCAGGTCACATGCAGCTTTGAGTTTGTGTGAGCAGCAACCATGCCATGTTCCGAGGCCAGCATTTCACAACACCCTCCACCCTCCACCTCCTGCAGTTCTTACATTCTCTCTGACCCCTCTGCCACAATGTTCCGTTGTATGAGCTGTGGCTGGCTACATTCCTGGTACCCTGCTGCCCACATGGCTAGCTTTATACTCGAAATAATTACACGGAAACTGTATTCTTTTAAACACTGCCTGGCCCATTAGTTCCAGCCTCTTATTGGCTAGCTCTTACATATTGATCTAACCCATTTCTAATAATCTGTGTAGCCCACGAGGTGGCTTGCCAGGAAGATCTTAACCTGCATCTGTCTGGAGTGGGAGAATCATGGCGACTGACTAACTAGGCTTCTTTCTCCCAGCATTCTCTTCTGTCTACTCTGCCTACCTAATTTTCTGTCCTATTAAAGGGCCAAGGCAGTCTCTTTATTTAACCAATGAAATTAACACAAAACAGAAAACTCTCACCCCTCAATGTTCTCTGAGGTTTCCGTTGAAATTTGCCCATAAGTGATGCTATGTCTACATATGAGGATAGAACTAATAGGAGAATGGGCATAAAATAAAACAAAAATTTCAAACCAGTCCAATGTAATTGACATGAGCATATTGACTGAAGAAATCCTCAGATACATTAATATTATAGATCTTATCAGTTAATTTTTTTCCCAAAATACTTTTCCCAATGGCTGTTCATGGTATCTTCCTTTTCTGAGATGGGACAGACTGAGGGGAGAGAAGGCTTGGAAAAGGAAACTAAGGTTTTTTTTTTTATAGATATGTTAAGTGAAAAGGGTGCTGTATCTGAAGTTTACCTGAAGTCTTTTGGAGTTCTGGAAACAGCAGGAGCATATGTTATGTGATGGTGCTAGTGTAACATGCCAGGAGCGGTAGAAACAGACTTTCAGGCTCAGGAGCAGCTGCTGTGTGAACCTGTGAGTGTGGATGACATGAATCTGGCAGAGGGAGAGGGACGCACCGTAGTAGTATTCTCGGGTTTGGGAGAATATGATGGGTGAGAGCTGAGTGTAGGCTGGGCCTTGTGCTGTTATGCAAGAAGGCTTAGCCCTGTTACCAACTCCTGGGAGCTCCTGTAACCTTCAGAAGGTTAGGAGATTTGAGCAGACTTGTGGGCAGAAGGCAGGACCCAGGACTTTGATGGGTAGATTAGAGGCATGGGAGGGGATGGGGCAGTTGTGCTAAGTCACAGAGGGGATCATGAAGCAGGATCTGAAGTAGGACAATGGCAGTAGGAGGAGAAACAGACAGATCTAAAAAAAAAAAAGATAATGACACACTGGGCCAGGTTCTGGCTCTTTTGATACAGATGTGGAAGGGGTATTGACATGATAGGAACAGCTTTAGGTGACTCCAGGCCAGGTTCGAGCAGCTAGGGGCTTCTGCATGCTAAATATATTTTTTGTTACTATGTTTTTGTATAAGATACTTCAAAATCATTTTTATATGTTTGAAGAATTTTTAGTTAGTAAGTTAACTCTAGTAACCATTTCTGTGACCACAAAGGGCCCCTTCATGAACATATTAAAGCTCTGGCACTATGGGATAAAGCCCTCAGGATTCCAGCCTCTGCAGCTGTGCAAAGACTAAGGTCATAGCGGAGAGCTGAGAGAAGCCCACAGCTGTTCTCCCTGGGACCTGGCTTTGCTGCCAGATACCTCCCTATAGGAGTTCCAGCCAATAGGGCCCAGGGCATAGAGGCCAAGGGCTGGCAATGTGGGAAGGCAATCACTTCCAGGTGATCAGAGACAAGGCCTGTGGGAAGAGAGGTGACTTCCCCAGCCAGCCTGGGCCCTGTTCCTGCTCCAGTGCTCCTCAGCTGTCTCTCTGCCCCTGGACAACATTGTCTCCTCTTCTCCCTGCAGCCATCTGTTGCTGCCAAGGTTCCTCGCTCCCGGCTCATTGCATGTAGACATAGAGTCACAGCGTGTTCCTTTTGCGCTTGGCCTTGTTATCGATTTGGTGACAAAGCAAATGGGTTTAGAGCTTCTCATGCTTCCTGCTTTTTCTTACGCATCTATCTGTCCTGGAAAGGAAGGCAAGATTCTCATTTGTGTTAGATCACTAGACCTTTGGTGCAACCATGCAGAGTGACTTCAGCCACAGATCAAAGTAACACTCTGAGCTGGACTTAATCCCAGACTCTGGGACAGAGCAGTGTGGAAGGGACCTTAGCTAAAAGCCTGGTGGGGTCACAAGAGGAGCAGATGGATAGAGAAAAGTCACACTATCATTTTCAGAGTTTCTTAGCACTTTCCAGTCCTACCGAGTTTATGACAATGAAACACATATTCAATATTTTCCTAAATCCAGTTATTAAATTTACATATTTGATTTACTTATTTTTATTATCAATTACAACATACATGCCCCAAACACCATAGACCATGAGTTATAAGCTATCAGCGCTTCACTAATTTAGGGTGTTGACAGCCCATAATATCCCTCTCTAGATTTCTTCTTGGCCACCTTTCCTCCTCTTTCACAGACACACACTTCACTAATTCTAAGGCCATTTGCTTGCTGCCCAAAATAATCCCATTATTCTCCATATGGATCATTTCATTTGTGCTTGAACTCCGCATCACTGGGGAGCGCCTGCTCTTGTTCCCCAGTGCGCTGGTTTCCTTCTTCTGATGATTCTTGCCTCTTGGCATGTTCATACTAACTTTCAGAATCAACTTAGTCAAGGCCTACAATGCTCATACTAAATTTGAGGGAATATGTTGAAAGTATAAATCAATGCGGAAAGAACTGTCATTTGTATAAGACAGGGTTCTTATTTAAGTCTATTTAAATGTCTTACAAAGCTGTACTTTTTGTTTTTTGTTTTTTTTTTTTTTTTGCTTTGTTTTGTGTTTCCTCACAGACTTTGTGTATCTTTCATTAGAATCATTACCAGGCACTCTGTATGTTTTGGTGCTGTGGCAATTGCTGTCTCTTTTAGGATTTCACTTTTTGTTGGAGGCTGTTAAGGAATTTCATTGGTCTTTTGACTTTCTCTTGGTGGGGAAGCTTCTGTGACCATTGCCAAGTGCCCCCTGAACACAATCTCACATTTGTGAACGATGCTGCCTTGTTTCTTGGCTTTCCAATCTTTGTACTGTTTGCTTCCTTGTGCCCTTGTATCCTGCCTAGGCCCCTAAGGGATGCTGAAGGCTGATGGCTAGCCTTCCTCTTGCTTTTGATAACGAAGGGAAATTCTCAACATTTAACCATTAACCATGATGTGCCCATAGTAATTTTTCATGTATAATAGGGGCGGGATGGGAGCAGCCTTCTGTCCCAACTTTTCTAAGAGCTTTAGATCATGAGGGTTGTATTTTATCAAGTATATTTTCTGTGTTTGTTGAAATGGATATATAGTTTTTCTGTCTCCAGTTCTTAATGTGAGAAGTTATATTCATGCTTTTAGAATGTTACCAATTTAGAATTTAGAAATTCAACTGGCTCACAATGATGTTTTATATATTACCAGATTCAGTTAGATAAAACATTGTATGGGGTCCTTGTATTTACCATCATGAGAGAAATTAGCCTGTGATTTATCTTTTCATATAATTTCTGTTGTTAAAATGAGGAATTGGCATATTTTCATCTCATTCTGAAGTTTCCCAAAAGAATAATAACTAAGCTTTAAAAAGTACTTGAGTAATTTTTAAAAAACAAAACTGTTGCCTTAGGTACAGCTCTTTGCCTGTGCACATGACTCAAGGAATATTAGATATTTAGAAGCTGTCTTCCTTTGGGTAAATTCAAATCATGTTCAGATTGTTTTCAGTTTGACAAATACCACTTATTTCATGGAAAAAAAGTATGTTCTTTCAAAAAATCTTCAAAGGAATGGGGATGACTTGGTTCTGATGGTCTCATCTTTGGATGAAACATTATTTTGTTAAAGATAACTGGATGAACAAGTTGCTCAATAGTCCATTTCAGCTTCTAAATTAAACACCAGCATGGAAAAAATGTTTCTCATCATGAAGAACCCATGACACTAATAGTTGAAGTGTTGAGTCATTGCTTAAACAGTGTCTCATCTCGTCTAGACAATATTTTTACTTTTGGAGGTAAAAGTCAAGTATTTAAAATCACATGGTGTAAAATATACAATTTTAACTGAGTTTATGTAGCTTTGGATCCATGTATATGTGTATTTATCTATACATATATGATACACTTTATATGTATATACATATATATACACATGCGTATATATGATAGATATGCATATAAGGATCTTTCTCTGTACTAACATATTTTCAAGAGTATTCAGAAACCACATAGAAGCTGGAATGGTGCAATTTCCCCAGCTGTGGCAACCTTGGGTCTCTAAATGTAGAAAACCATTTGTTTTGTAAGAGCTGAGCCCAGGATATCACATAGATTAGGTATATATTCTTGGAACATTCTTTCTACTAGGAATGACTGGAACATGCTTTCAATATCTGCTCTCGGGAGGCAGAGGCAGGTGGATCTCTGTGAGTTCGAGGCCAGCCTGGTCTACATAAAGAACTGCAGACCAGCTGGATGATGCTGTGACACCTGGTGCAAACAAACAAGCAAGCAAAATAAAATGAGTTTTATTTTTATTAGTATAAAAAACAACATAACATCCAAGTCTCAGTGCTTAGCACAGCTGGGAGCTTCTTTGTCTCTGCTCTAAGCAGTGTCAAAGTGCAGTACTGCCCCCCACTCATCAACGGTGAGGTCCTTCTGCATGCGGTGTGGTGGCTGGGTATGAGAGGAGCAAATCACAGGAAAAGAAAGGAAGGAAGGAATGGAGAGAGTCGGGAAGGAGGGAAGAGAGAAGCTGAACTGAGGAGGACACACTACATCCTTAGTTACCCATTCTCATGGGAACTGATCCATTTAGAGAGCCCTGTGCTAATTCCTCATGAAGACAATGCTGTCATCAAGGCCTGGCCTCTTAAGGGTTGCACCACTTCGATACCAGCTCACAAATGTGTGAACCTTTGCAGAACACACTGTAGCAAACCATAGCTAGTAGTGAGAAGAAGGTATAGCAAAGCATAGCTAGTCATGAGAAGAAGGTATAGCAAACCATAGCTAGTCGTGAGAAGAAGGT
>NW_004949121.1:5228267-5238605 GCF_000317375.1 Microtus ochrogaster | reverse complement strand
AGACAGAGATGAACGCAGAGTTGTACTGGGCAAAATAGTTATAAAAAGGTCATGGGGTGGGTGACTTTTAAGAGAAGTCTGAAGCCCTGTGGTTATCTGGGGGAAGATACTCTTAGAAGAAGAAGCAGGAAGTGCGTAGCATTCTCCAGGCTTTTGCCCTTTTCCAGAAACAGTGGTCTGTGGGGTGAGGGTGGGGGTCCTGTTTGCTAAAGCAAAATAAGTAAGGAAAGATCTCAAATTACAAGACAGGATCTGACACCAGTTGCCAAATTATCCAGGGGCTTGTGGATCAAGGGTAGGACTTGTAGGTTTATTCTGAGTGTGGCAGGAAAACATTGGCGAGCTTGGACCATTGAGTCGGGCTAGGAAGAGATGAAGTTGAAGAGGAACAGAGGTGGAGCCTACAGCAGTCTTATAGAGAGGGACCAAGGGTCAGGGTAATCAGGGAATTCAAGCTAAAATGGAGGCAGCTTGTTTCTTTTCCCCTTTACCCTTTTAAAATTAATTTTCAAATTAGCATCCAGAGTAATGGATCTTATACAGAAGACCCAGATACAGGACAGCAGGCAGACTCTGGCATCGTTGCATATGTATAAATGCTCTGGATGAAGAGTGCTAGACTCCAGGCTAAATCTTTTTTGTAGTTAGGCTTGCTTAAGTTTGATGATATATTTCTATGCCATGGGGTAACTCTGAGTGTTGATACTAAGGAAATTAGCCTGTAAGAAATGAACAAGAAAGAAGGCAGCAGAGAGAATCTATTAGCTAGTGGCCAGGCGCAGCAGATAGAAGCTTGCATACAGAACAGATCCAATAATGCTGAGTTCTCCTTGTGCCAACTCATTAAGTTGCCAAGAGAACGGCACTATTTGTCAGCAGTCCCGGTTGCCGTGGTGCGCGGACACCAAATTCTGCTTCTGTATCGATACCAAAGGCAAACTCATTGGTTTTCAATAGTACTGATTGCCATTCATTTTCCCCTTCTAAAACAACAGGCTCATGTTGAAATAGGATCTTATTCAGTAATTAAATATGTGCTTTCATATAAATTGTTAAAGCAGCATGCTGTGCACACTTCTCATCAAAGCTTCCAGTGTTCCTGTCCTCCTCATTTTTCGGGGGACGTGAGACATACACAATAGACCATTCCAGGGGACATGCTCTAAAAGGGGGCGAGTGATGGTTAGCTCTTTTCTGTGACTCCTCCAGTGACCACGTCGCCTAGGAGACACATGTTTGAGCAAATGTGTTTCTGGAGCATTGCACTGCTAGTAGTTCTCACATCAGCTTGAATATGTTCTTCCAAGGGATACACCCTAGTGTAGGCAACGGTAATACAGGTGACTGTAGATTTCATTTCGTAAGCAAATGGAAAAGCTGGATCTCAGTTTGCCTGGGATTTGACTGCCTGGCACATGCTCAGTGAAGTCTAGAGCATCATCTGTGTAGAAGTCTACACAGCATCCCACCGCACGCACAGACACATTGGAGCGCCACAGGTATTTCCTATGGCCAGAGTCAAGGTCTTCATTGATTTCTGTGTTGAATGTGTTCGTATTGAGCTGCATTTAATTGAGTGGACTTCCGACACATGATCTTAGTACTCAGCCCGAGCCCTTGCTGAGTTCTGGCCCTTTGGAGTGGGACTCATGTACATCTGAGTTTCTTTTTCTTTAACCTCTACTCACGTGGCTTCCAGAAACTGTTCCCATTCTTTCCTTGCTGTGTTGATGTTTGCACATGTGTGTGTGTGTGTGTATGTGTGTGTGTGCACACGTGTGCATGTCTGTGTGGAGGCCAGAGGACAACCTGGGATGTTATGTGTCAGGAGTCATTCACCTGCTTGAGACAGTCTCTCACTGGAGTGGAATTTGCCAAGTAGTCTTGGCTAGCTTGCTAGCGAGCCCTAGAGATCAGCCTGGCTCCACATCCCCAGCACCAGGATCACACGAATGTGACACCATGCTCAGCATTGTTTTAAAAGTGAGTCCTGGGGATTGACTTCAGGACCTTGTGCCTGCAAAGTCACTAACTGCCTTACTGCCTGAGCCATCTGCTCTGTTCTGTCTCAGTCCCTTTGCAAACTACTTTCTCCCTTCAAGATGGCTTTTTCTCCAGGGCTTCACCCTTGGATCACTCTTTAGTCTTACCTTCTGATCTCTAGACCATACTACTCCCAGTTTTACTTTTTAACCTATGGGCTGTCAAACTGACCTCTAGGCCCAATCAGTGCTGTAGGCTTTGATCCGCACGCCATGGACGCTGCAGACTCTGGAGGGTCTATGCTGCCTGCTGCATTTTTCCCCTCAGCTACTTCCCCTGCCCTTATCACTTGTGTGGTTGATAGTGCCTTTTATCCATCCATCCATCCACTCACGACCTTCTCTACAGCACGAAATCCTACTTCCCATTCTGGATGTATTTTCTACTCTGTCTGCTTTCAGATACTTATCCCTGTAGCTCACTCCTATGATTAGAGAGGCAACCAGTACAGAATGGTTTATAATGAAAGACAGGAAGATTTCCCTGCCTCATCCCTCGCAACCCCCTTCTTTAACTCCCACAACTACTTCTCCTGTAGTTATTTATCACAATGCCTCTGAGTCTGCTATTGGCACTCTTATATCATGATTAACTGTTTGGGACACTACAGGCTTCTACCACACTCTTCTCCCACCTTTACTCAACATTGTCTCGTAGCAGTCATCAGCTCCTCTGTTTAGTTACCTTCCATAATATAGATCTATTTTATGTCTTGCTTTATTGCCCAAACACAGATAGCATCCCTTGGCTCCCGACTCATAGGATGAGAATATTGGCATGCCCACCTTCAGCTTCTCTCTCTACTTTCTTTATCATCTTCTGTGAACAGCTATGGCATTCCATTTACCAAAATTGACATTTATTTGATACATTGGTCAACTTATTTTCCCTCAAAGCCTTAAAGACATCTCTCCATGGTCCCTGACATCCATTGTGACTGATGATAAATCTGGCCTACATCTAATTCTCCTTCCCTCTTTAGTGATCTCTGCTTTCTCTTTGGAAACTACTGAGTTGTTCTCTTTGAATCTGAGCTTCTGAGATGTTCCTGTCTTCTGTTTGAACACAAGAGTTTTCTTCTAATATTTTCTTGGTTCTTCACTTTCTGGGGTTTCTGTAACTTGGTGCACAATGGATAAACTGGAAGTTATACTTAGATGACTATCCTAGTTTCGTTTCCATTGCTGTGATAAATGCCCTGGCAAGAGCAACTTTAAGCAAGAAAGTTTGTTCAGCTGACAACTCCAGGCTGCAGTCTATCCTTGCAGGGAAGTCAAGTCAGAAAGCTGACGCAGCTAATCACAGCTATAACCAAGAGCAAAAACAATAGATACATGAATGCTCACTTTCTCCTTCTTTCATACAGGCCAGGAACCAAACTAACAGAATGCTGCTGCCCAAAGTGGGCATATTAGTTAGCGCAATCAAGATGCTTCTCCACAGAGATGTCCACAGATCCATTTGGTCTAGACAGTCCTTCACTGAGACTCTCCCTAAGTGATTCTTAGGAATCACTAAGTTATGTCAAAATTAACTGTAAAAATGACTATCTTTCCTCTTCTGTATTCTGTAAGATTTCTTCTGCCATATCTTCAAATTGTATGTGAAGAGGGAAATTAGACTAGCTTTTTCTTGCCATGTAATTATTTTCCATAGCATCTTATAATTATTATAAAGATGCAGTATTTTCTTAGTCTGATAAGGATTTTAATTATATTTTTAAAATTCTGTAACTAAATTTTCTGAAATTTGTATTTGGAGCTTCTTTTGCTCGTCGTGTCTTCTCTGTTTTGCTGACGTTTGAATTCCCAGACTGGTTCCTGTCTTACCATGCTTCATTCATAAGAGCGCACTGGGAAAGCTGTGTACTGGGCTTTTCGACTGGTGGGTTTTCCTGTAGAGTGGTGGAGTGAGGTGGGAAACCCTCCACGCCAGGGTCACTCATTGGGAGAGTGTAGGGGCCTTGCTCTGAACTCTCTATTCTCTATACTGGGCACCCAGAACAGTTTTGATTCACTTCTAAGGGAAGCGGATGACCTTTATCACTCTGGCCTGCTGTTAGATGTCCTTTCTCCCAATTCCTGTACTTGAACTTAAATTGTTCAGTGGTGAAAACTGGAGTTTGGAAATTTGGGCACAATGGGAGGTTGGGGTCATGAGGTGGGATCCTTATGCGTGAATGGATGCTTTTTTGGGGGAAGTAACTGTCCAGGGAATTTAATCCCCCTTCCCCTCTTTTATTTATGCCTACTCCCATTCTACCTTTAGTCTTTCTTTTTTTTTGAAGTAACATGAAACCTTCTCTAGAAGCTGAGCAAATACTGGCACTCTCTATCTGAGTGTCTGGTACCAAAAGTGAAAATTTATTTTTATCCTTTATAAATCATGCAGGTTTGGGTATTTTATTATAGCAACAGAAATGAACTAAGACCTGCCACTCTTTACCTCATTTAGAATATCATTTAAGAAGTGTAAATTTTTCTTTATTTTAATATGACCCAATTGATCAATCTTTTATATATATATTATGTATACAATATTTTGTCTGTATGCCTGAAGGCCAGAAGAGGGCGCCAGACCTTTTTACAGATGGTTGTGAGCCACCATGTGGTTGCTGGGAATTGAACTCAGGACCTTTGGAAGAGCAGGCAATGCTCTTAACCACTGAGCCATCTCTCCAGCCCCCCAATTGATCAATCTTTAAGGCTAGAGTTTTGTTTAAGGGATCTCCTTCCAACCTGAAATGAATGAGATAGGAATTTGTCTCTGTCTGGAATTGGTTTTCATGTGTATGTAATACAAAGTCTGGTTCAAATTTCTGTGCTAGCAATGAGTAGACACAAACTTAGACCTCCTGACTAACATACAAGTCAGGCAGGTGATGGAGGCCAGCTGTGTGGTCCTCTCTCCCCTCCATCTGTCTTATGTATTTCCTCCCCTGCTATGTCCTGCCCCATGACCTCCTCTCAACTGCCCATCTCCTGCTGTTGGTCAATGAACCCCCAAAAGAGGGAGTCTCTGTGTGCCATTTGTTTAGGGCAGGGACTGGTAAAGGAAAATATATAATTGATTGATCTATCTACTTGGCTACAGTGTGACTGACTCTATTTTCATGACACCTTTTTTTCATGCACGCAAGCTACAATATTTAAAAAATACTTTTTCATGCCACCTATTTATTCACGGAATAAATAAAAACCTGGAGGGTAAACATTTCCTCTTAGAATCACACAGTTCACCAACTCTAGGTTCACAGTGCAAGCGAGTCTACATCCACAGCCACGGCAGACCTTCCGGAGAATCTGCTGGCCTTCCGTGGTGCCCATTCTCGCAAACATGGGCCTCAGCAATTGGCTGGGTCTGGAATGCCTAATAGGTCTATAATAGAATAGACCGCACGGAGACAAAAACAAACTAAAGAATGTTGCTGGTTAAAGAAAGAGATGCTGACAGATTTTTTTTAGTCAACAATGTGGTTGATGTTAAGATCCACTGTCTGTTAAGTAAAGAAAGAAGCACATCTCGAAGTATTGTATGTGGAGTGAGACGGCTCAGGCAGGGACTCAGCAGGCACAGAACTTGCTATGCAACAGTGATGATGCTTCAACTCCCCAGCACCCAAGGAAGTCCAGGTGGGCATGGGCCTACCTTGTTCTCAGAATGTAGGAGGCCAGGGCAGGGTTCTAGGAGCAAGCTAGGGAGCCAGAGCACTGTACAAGTGGGTTCTGGGGTCAGTGGGAGATCCTGAGTTAGCAGTTAAGTTGGATACTGATAACAAAAGATACATGTCACATAGCTCTGCTGTTTTCAGTCTCAGGCTGGACAGCCAAGGGATGGCCTCCCATAGCAACGAATGAGAATCAATTTAGTAAGCAGCCAGGGAGAGGATTCAGAGAAACTGGATCAAAGAGGAGAGAAATTTTAAAAGCAATAATTGATATTCTTTGAGCGGTTAGAGGAAATACACACATGATGTCCATGAAAGAGGACTTGGAAATTGAAACTACAAGGACATAAATTAAAAGTTCTGACAGGAACTGGACAGCCGATGAAATTGTCCAGGCAGCAGAACAAAAAGGAGCTAGAAAAAAAAAGAGAGAATATAGGCTTCATTTGCAAAGTCCTAACTAATGAGTTTTAGAAAAGGAACGCTGAATGAGACATACTGAAAGAAGCCAAGATGAGCTCCAACACACATTTGATAAAGTCTGTGAATAAAAACAATATACATTTCCCAAAGATTTTTACAGACAAAAGAATAAGTCACACATAGCGCCTCAGGGATCCAACAAGTCTCCAACTTCTCAAGAATAGCAGTTGACCCCAGAGAAAACTGAAATACACCCTGATCAGTGTTTATGGGTATCTAATGCAATAGAAGCTTCCTAAACTATCTACACATATAAAGGCTATCTAAATAAAATTGCCAAAAAAAAGGAAAGGGAGGCAGAGCCCCAATTGGACATCTTTTGTCACCAAATAAAGTTTCCAGAACCAGGAATAGGTTACACCTAATTGAGTTGTTAGCCAAAGAGGTCTCGTGGGAATTTCCAAACAAGCAAGGCTGCTGACAAAGTTATAGGTTATAGGTATATAAGCAAGGCCTTATTACTTTAGTCAACACCTACACAACTCTTTGAACATGAGAAATTGAGCTGGTGTCTACCTAGAGACTTTGTGCCACCAGGCTTGATACTCTGTGAGTTGCTCTGCGTGCTACCAAAAAGAAACACAAACACCAGCCAAACCATGAACACTTCCACGTATAATGGTGTCCTGCCTACAAGATACACTAGTGCATTGGTGGCACAAAGTCTGTAGGAATAACCAACCAATATCTGATCTGACTTAAAGCCCACTCCATGAGATGCAGTCCTTACCCAATACGCTTGGGTGATTAAGAACCTGAGACTAGATAGCCCAGGGACTTAGAGTAAAGCCATACCTACTGTATACTAAAGGCACGTAGCAATAGAATGACCCATGAAGACATTCTACTGCCCTCATAGATCATTGTTCACCATGTTCAGCCATCATTGGAGAAGCTTCCATCCTCAGCAGATCAAAACAAACACAGAGCCCCACAGCTATAAACTATGGAGAGAGTGAGGGGCCTGGGAACACTCAGCCCTAAACAGGAGGTCTCCATCAAATCCCTCCCTCAGGGCTCAGAGAACCTTGTAGAAGAGGAGGAGGGAAGGCTGTAAGAGCCAGAGGGGATGGAGGACAGCAAGGGAATAAGGACTTCTAAATACAACAGAACCGATATGCAGATGAACTCAGAGATTGAGGCGGCAGGCACAGGGCCTGCACAGGTCTGTGCCAGATGGGCTCTTAGCTCTATAAGGAGAAGTGGACACAGGCTTCTCTCCCAGTCCCCAAAGCAAACTTCAATTGATAACCACCTGCAAATGAAAATTTTGTTGTAGGGTACCTCCCAATTTCTCTTCTATCAGGTTCAGTGTGCTCGGACTGATATTGAGGTCTTTGATCCATTTGGACTTGAGTTTTGTGCATGGTGATAGATATGGGTCAATTTTCATTC
Organism: Microtus ochrogaster; assembly: GCF_000317375.1. NCBI lineage: Eukaryota > Metazoa > Chordata > Mammalia > Rodentia > Cricetidae > Microtus > Microtus ochrogaster. The sequence continues at coordinate 5,231,017 of NW_004949121.1, read as the reverse complement.
TTCTACAGGTTGACATCCAGTTGTGCCAGCACCATTTGTTGAAGATGCTTTCTTTCTTCCATTGTATACTTTTAGCTCCTTTATTGAAAATGAGGTGTTCATAGGTTTGTGGGTTAAAATCTGGGTCTTCTATACGATTCCATTGGTCGACTTCTCTGTTTTTATACCAATACCAAGCTGTTTTCAATACTGTAGCTCTGTAGTAGAGTTTGAAGTCAGGGATGGTAATGCCTCCAGAAGTTCCTTTATTATATAAGATTGTTTTGGCTATCCTGGGTTTTTTGTTTTTCCATATAAAGTTGATTATTGTCCTCTCAAGATCTGTGAAGAATTTTGATGGGACCTTGATGGGGATTGCATTGAATCTATAAATAGGAAGTCTCACTGGGGGAAAAACTACTCTTAAGTATAGGCTGCATGGCTAGCTGTAGATGCCAAAAGGAAACAAACTCAATGAGATCATCGGTGTTCCTTGTCTTGTAATATTATGTCATGGTCTTAGAAAAATTTATCTTTTTTCATTTTTCTTTTCTTTTTTTTTCTTCTCTTCTCTCTTCTTTGTTTTAAACTCTACAGCTGTGTGTGTTCTAGATTCTGGTTTTGTGTTTTTATGGGATTCTTGATTGTACAAATGAGTGGTTCTCTGTATCTATTGTTTTTCTTGTATTCTTTTCTTTCTGTTAATTGGTTCTGTTCTATTCCAATGTGTTGTCTTATCTTATCTACTATTTTATTATTATCCCTGGGATGTCTGTTTGTTTTCTTATGAGTTACAGAAAAAGGGCGGATCTGCATGGAAAGTGAGGTAGGGAGGAAATTGGGGATGAAAATCATAATCATAATCAGGACATATTATGTGAGAAGGTGCATTTTCAGTGAAATATGCCAATAAATAAACAATTAAATAACTCTGAGGGAATTTGGTGCCCACCTGGAGACGAGCCTGACCACATGCAGTCAAATGCAGGGGTAGAACAATGATATCCGCAGAGTGACTCAGTGTCTCCAACATTGTCTTCCCTTTCCCGGGAGACTCTGGGGAAATCTGCTCTCTCCAAAGGAGACAGGAGAAAAAAAAAACATTTGGGATACCTGCTGGGAGGTGTGCAGAGGTTTGAGAGTCTGGGAAACTGAGGGGGCAACTTGCCATCCTAGCCTGGAAACCCCAAGAACCTGGAGTTCTGAAGTCCAAGCATGGATATAGACGGTCCCTGCTCCAGAGGAAAAAGGGAGAGATTAAGGTTTGCCCTGCATCTTTGTTCTGTCCAGGCTGGTAATTCATCCACACTGTGTAAGGGTAGATCTTCATTCTAGCATGCACAGGTCCAAATGTCAATCTTAGAAAGAGGATCACAGACAAAGCTCCAATAGTGCTTTGCCAGTCGTCTGGGTATCCTTCCAGCCAGTCAGCTCACAGTTAAAACTCACCATCATTGGATATAAGCAAAGGTTCAGGTTGAAATCTGGCCATCACCTGTGTCAGGCCTGGAAGTTAGGAGGATGGCCCAAAGAAATCAGAACAAAACAAGACAAATTGCAATGCACTATAAAAACACCCAGTGTATTTATCTATCTTGAGATTGGTCTTCTAGGTATGCTGAAGTATGGAGAAAATAAAGCAGCTGCAATTAAAAACACCAACCAAATAAAAATGTGAGATGATTATTAGCATGAGAAATAAATGGAAAAGATTATATAATACAAAACATAGTGTAGTATTGCGTTCAATTATGAACAATATTAAACCATTATAATATAGTACAAGTACTAAATTTTATTATAACCAAACATTATGATATAATTAAATTGAGAGGCTTTGGCTGGACTGTGTGAGTGTGTGTGGAAGGCTAGGGATCTGGACTCTCATCATCTTGCACAGGAGAATCCCATAGGTATCAAAGATGGCTAAAGGCAATTGAATATTATTTGAACTGTGAATGTCAATAGTAAAGATCAGAAAGAGTTGAAAATTACTACCATTGGACTTCGGGAATTAAGGCTGGGGTGGGTAAGAACTATTGGTTTTTAAATGTAATTTAATATTAGCTTTTAAAATTATGTGCATATAGTGTTTTGAAGATAACAAAAATACATTTATATAACAATACTTTTATACTTATAAAATTGTAATATATTTCTAGAAATATTGTTTAAAGTTGTAATTATTTGCAAGAATGGATAGAAATATGCTTTTGGGGGTTATTGAAAAGATGACAGATAGTTTAGTTTAGTATGAGTTGTGAGTTTAAATGTGTATGTAACTGGATGTTTGACACTAGAATTTGCAAGAATGAATTATTTTATCCCCATATGTCATATCTAGATTTTATTTAGTATTTATCAAGTATTTGGAAAAGGTGCTAGAATAGTTGGAAAACAATTTGTTGTACCTGAAGGGATTTACAGCGGTCATGAAATGGCTATGCAATCTCTTCAGACCTGTAGATTATAAGTGTTGATTAGTGTTGGGCTGAAACCTAAAGTGATGTTTATTTGAAACGTTTAGTTCTTGAACCTGCTTCTGGCATGATGTTCCAGAAGACTCTCACCATCACAGGATTATCATGAAAGAATGGTTTATAATATACATATGATTTCATTGATACAGAGATTGGAATATTTTAGAGACTTAATAACGTGGTAGCAGCTTTCTTGCTCCCTCCTCACCACTCACCCTCCTCCTCCCTCCTCACCACTCACCCTCCTCCTCCCTCCTCACCACTCACCCTCCTCCTCCCTCCTCACCACTC
>NW_004949121.1:5215182-5227057 GCF_000317375.1 Microtus ochrogaster | reverse complement strand
CTCCTCACCACTCACCCTCCTCCTCCCTCCTCACCACTCACCCTCCTCCTCCCTCCTCACCACTCACCCTCCTCCTCCCTCCTCACCACCCTCATCCGAGCATCTCAGGGCCTCACCGTATATCACCCCTTCTGCCCTTGTATTATCTTCTCTCTTCTTTCAGCTCTCAGCATTTTTTTTTAACTTGGAAAAGATTTACTTTAGAAACTATGTTCCTCTCTTCCCCTTTCCAGTTAGTTTTTAGGTACTGTTCTTGATGTAAAACACATTGGTTTAGCACATGCTCAGTGCATTCCTGGCTTCAAATGGGTGATGCCATAGGCCATTAGGAGTTAGAGATTTTACACCTGTCCCATGTTAGAGTGTGTGTTAGGTCACCTCCAAAATGTCCTTCACATATCAAGCAGGCTTCCCACACATCGAGGTCTCCATTGTTTCACCATCACTTTCTGTGCTCCACAGAGCACTTCCTCTCCTGGCTGCCATTCTAGCTGCAAGGCATGTGGGCGTCATTTTGTGTCTGCTATATTCCGGAGTGTAAAAATACCTTGAGAGAGTACTCGGAGGCACCGGCGAGCTCTCTGCTGTCTCTAGAAAACTACTGGTGAGTATTTCTAGAGAGAAGACTTCTGATCAGAATGTGGTCCGCTCCCTCTGGGAAGAGTATTGTCTTGATTGGTAGCGAGACTAAAGAACCTCCTAGTATCTCTTAGCTATCACTGACTCAGGACGTCAGCTAAAATATCGTCTCAGCTTGCTCTAGAATGAAGAGTTTTCCAGGCAACTGCATCCCTAGCTACTAGTGTGTGCTTTTTAGCTTTCATCCAAATTTAGATAGAGATTCACGGGAATGTAAGGCATCATTTTATTTTATTTTAACTTTTTTATTGATTTTATTGAGCTATACATTTTTCTCTGCATCCCTTCTTTCCTCTCCCCTCCCCTCTCCCATGGTGGCACTCTATAAATAATTGCACAATGAACAAGAATAGATGGCGGGTCAAGTAGGAAGAGACAATGGAAACTTGGGCAGTCCTTTTAGAGGACTGATTTGGTAATAGTCCACCACATCCAGCAGATCATTGGCTTTATCTCTTTGGGGGACTTCTAGTGCCTGTTGATTGAATTAAGTTGGGAAGTTAGCACATTGGAAGGCCTACACTTACTTATGTTTTTTAAAAAACAGTTTATTAAAATGCAAGGTCACATACCATACAGATCACCTATTAAAAGTGTATATAATTCAGTGTTTTTAGTATAGTGTATTATTTACTTTAAAAATATTTTTGTAAAATATATGTACCAAATCTTTGTAACACTGTAACATGTCATTTGTATCAGTCCAAGTTCTCAGAGGAGCAGAACCAAGAGAATATGTATGAATGCATGCTTACATAATTTTAAAGGAGATTTTAGTAGAGTTACACAATTGGAGAGTAGAGAGTACATCCATGGATGTCTATGTACCACAGAGATGTAAGTCTCGGTAGATACTCAGGATCCAGAAGCCTCAGAACGAGAAAGATGCTGCAGACTGATCTGAGGCTGCAGGATTAGACGCTCACTGGAAGTCACTAGTGTGAAATGATGTTGGAAGGCAGGAGCGTCTAGAGTCTGGTGTCCGTCAGTGATGGCTGCAGCAATAGACAATTTGCTCAAGATTTGTGCTTACGTACCCTTGCTGGCTCCTATCCCACCCCCACCCAGCGTGAATAACCAGGATTTTACTTTCTATCCATATACGAATTTGACCACTCTAGGTGCCTACAACACTTGTCTTTTGCATTTGACTTATTCATTAAAATAATAGTCTCAGAGTTTATCCATGTTGTAGTATGCGTGAGAATTTTATCCCTTTTCAAAGATGAATGGTAGCCCATTGTTTATCAATTCATCTATTAATGTACATTTGAGTTATCTCCCCCTTTTGGCTACTTGTGAACAAGTAGCTGTTCAAATCCAGAAGGGTTAAATTGCAACCCATTCTTTCGTATAACCTAGCATAGCGGGAAAAGAATTTGGCTTGAATTCTGTTGCTGTCATTCAGGAATCAATATGATTCAAAAGGACTCCTCCTAGAAGAGATGCTAGGAGAGTATCTTGTTAGGGTTCCTGTCACCATGAAGAGGCACCATGACCTTGGCAACTCCTATAAAGGAAAACATTTAATTGGGGCTTACAATTTCAGATGTTTAGTCCATTATCACATGGCTGGACATTGTGTCATGCAAGCGCAAGCAGACATGGTCCTGGAGAAGGAGCTCAGAGTTCTACATCTTGATCGGCAAACAAGAAGTGAACGGAGACACTGAGAGCATCTTGAGCATAGGAGACCCCAAAGCTCACCTTCACAGGGAAACATTTCCTCCAACAGGGCCAGACCTACCCCACTCCACCTAATAGTGTAGCTCCCTGTGGGGGCATTTCCTTTCAGACCACCAGAGAGCTTCCCAAGAAGTGGTGATATATATAAACGGGACCAAGGTAGAAGTGCAGAAAATAAGAAGAGAGTGACAGGCAGAAAAGGTTGTGTTGTGCTGTTTCCCTGTTGCTAATGTTGTAAGGCTTTAGCAAAAAGCTAAGCGTAGACAGTAGTCATGTGACCTATGGTTTCTGAATGGTTCACAATTGAGGCCCATAACTACAGGTTATGAAAGGAAGACAGCTCAAATCCTAGTGACTCAGGGACCTACAGAGGTCTTTGTACTTGTAGGGAAAGAATATAAAAGTCCTCTATTCTACTTGATTTTATTAAATATGTGAAATATATTAATCTACTCCTTGTTTCTAAAATGCCGTTGTGATGGGGTTCATCCTTTGCCATCTACACATTCTCCGTGGCTCTCTCCCACCATGTAGCTGTGCTCACGCTTGTAGACTACGTGCCTTGCTCGTGTTCTTTCTGTGTAACTTTCTCTGCTGCTTAAGGGAGACTGAGACACCATATCTTCTCTTCTACCCTTAGCCTCCTGGAGACATTGGGAGGAGAAACACATGGCTATCCTGTGTGCTAATTTGACTACTTTCCTTCTTTGGAGCTTGCTTTGTTCTTCTAGTTAAAAAATTAATTTTACCGGCTAAATAATTGTAGGTATTTATGAAGCACAGAGTGATATTTTGATATGTTTTGAATGTGGAATTAATAAATCAGAGTAATTAACAAATCTATCACCATATAGAGCTAGTTTTCTGATTGACAGCATTGAAAAAATTTCTTTTGGCAATTTTAAGGTATACAATTTTTATGTATTGTATCCACCACATGATAATGTGGATAAACTCAGAGGATGTTATGCTAAGTAAAATATCTATTTATGTGCTCACTTTATTCACATAGAAACACTTATTGGGTGCCTGCTATGTTTGAAGTGCTATAGTAAACACTGTGGATGAAGGAAAAAGTATAATGAAGTTTTGTCCTGAAGTGAGATGACCAGTCAAGTCAATCATAAAGCAAAATCAATGGCCATGGTCCATGGCTCCTCAGCATCAGTTACGTACCTGGTGTTGCTTTCCCAGACTAAGTGCTTGTGAAGATCCTCCGGTCTAATCTTCCATGAAACATTGGCCTAACCACTAGGCATGGAGTTGGGAGAAGACTTGAGGTAAGAGGATTTCTGTGTACTTTGAGTCTTTCCTGGACTACATAGTGAGTTCTAGACTAGCCTGGGCTACAGAAAATTCCAGACCAGTCTAAACTTGTAGAGTGAGATCTGCCACTCCCCTCCCCAAAGTTCCCTAGTAATCTAAAGCTTCACTTAAATATTAGTTATCCCACAGAAAATGATTTTCTAGGGTATCAGTCAATCTAAGAAGACTTTCTAGATACAGATGCAGCAGAGGAGACAGCAATATGGTAACTGCTAACAGGAGAAAGTCCTTTTCTGGGTACTGAGACATTGGGACCAGTCTGGAAACATGAATGATCTGCCTGTCTAGAGCCACTCCCTGGAGCGCTGGAGTTCCTGGGTAGTCATAGCTTACTTACCTTCATCCTTGGAGCTGCCGCACCGAGTGAGAGGTGTAAAAGAGCGGTCTGATTCTCGCAGGTTTGTTTGCTCTTCCATCTGTTTGCTTTGGCAGGGCCTCACCAGCTGGCTGTGAGTTTTTTTCCTCCTGTATATTGAGAACACAGGCTTGCATTATCACACCCCTCATTCCTTTTCAAGAAGTTCCTCCGTGAGCCCTAGTCTATCTCTCTGTCTTCTTTTCTACACACTTTCTCTTTCCCCCTCCTAGATCCCGTGGCTTCCATATGCACAATGAGGTCTTTTGGGGACACGTTTGTTGAGCAGCAGGTGATGCTGGGAGCCACTATAAAGTCAAAACCCCACACAGAGATAGATCTTTTCTCCTAAAGATTCATGAATTTACTCCTGACATTTGCCCAGTATAGCTGGGAGCCATGTCTCATATTTGCCTAAGAAATGTAACAGAATATTTGGTTAAGGCTGTTTCAGATCCTTTCTGGCATTTTTGACATCAGAGAGGTCACCAGAGCAAAAGAATTGTTCATCCTGGCACATATCTATTCGGAATTGCTTTGGTCTAGGTTTAGGTATCAATAAAGTAGTTAAAGATTTTTTTTATTAGATTTTTTTAAAAAAAATACCAATCCAAGTTCCCACTCTTTCCCCTCCTCCCATTCCCTACACACACCCTCCCACGCCACCCCCATCTAATCCTAAGAAAGGGTAAGGCACTTTGCTTTGTGAAAGGCCCAAGGCCCTCCCTACTATATCTAGGCTGAGCAAGGTATCCATCCAAACTTTCCTCATCCAGAGTAAACAAAGAGCTGATCAGTTTTCCTTCTCTACTGGAAAAAAAATCAGAATTTTTGTATTTTTATTAAACATCTGTGTTTTCATGTTTAATGTGCTCAGCACTTCAGTAATAAGTATTATTTGGTGCTAATTTATTCCCAATATTTTTAAGCCGAATAAATTTTTAAAGTGGAGGGGAGATATATTCAATTATATTTTGCTAAAATTGAATTTAAGAAACGAAACCCTAGTCTCTGTGGTGGGAGTACACTGTGCAGCTGTTTTCTCTACTTTATTTGGTTGCCTCTGGCAGAAAGCAGATTTATTATTTGGGGCTGCCTCTAAATTCATTCTTTGACAGCCATGTCCTTGTAGTCACCAAACTGTTCCTTTTCCATTCATTAAATGGCAGCAAAACGGCCTCTAAAACTGTGTCTCCATAACAGAAAACCCATCTCATCCGCCCTGCTTGATTGTCCCACGTTTCCTGAAGGGACAATGAACACCTTTCTACCTCTCTCCTAAAACTCCTAATTGATTGGGCAGACTTGGTAGTTGCTAACTCTGTTGTTTCCCTTTGGGAAGCCAGCCATTTCTCCGGAAGAGGAACAGTCTAACATTGTGCTTTGGGTCCTCGAGAGAGGATGGAGTGCTAGCATTTGTACATTCTCCGTGATTTGATAGAAGGGCTTAGGATCAATGTGTAGGTGAACAGATACACAACCAGTGAATTGTGCTGTGACAGCAAGGACACACAATCCGATGGCAGGCAGAAGAGACACGGGTGGTGTGTGGAGCATGTGCGCACCTCTCCCTGTGTGAAGCTCATAAGGTGCATACCCACATTCTGCCATGAAAAATACAGAGTATGAGTCCAGGCTTCCTTCCTGGGCATGCTCATTTGAGTCCTGGGGTATATAGGGAGAACACATAGGCATTCTGCCTAGAAGCCGCTGTTAAACACCAGGCTCTCAGAAAGAAAGCAGAGACCCACCACGAATCACAGCCTTGCTACAGACAACCAAGGCCCCAATAAACAAGCCAGTCTTATCAGTTAGACAGTCCTTGCCTGGGGAACTTCTCACAAGCTGCAGTCCCAGACCCGGCCAGGCCAGCCTTGTCCACAGGCCTTTCAGAAGACAGCTGCAGGCTGTGCTGGCCTCCCTCCACAGCCTTGCAGTCTTGCTTTTGTAAACAGTGTGTGTGTGTGGGGGGGGGGTACACTGAACCTGACTGACAGGGACGAGGGGTGGCCTTGGGAGACAGACTATTAGAGGTCAGACTTTAGAAAGAACCAAAAAAAAAAAAAAATTGGAGAATTCTCTGTAAAAATTTCTGTGTTAAAGAAACCTGAGAAGTATGATTTCTTAAAATTATAGTTTATCATAATTTGTGTTATATTCTGTGCATGTGAGAAGACTGGTTACAGAATTTTCTGACTTAGTTCCTGTACAATTGAAATTAAGTCTTGTTGTCAACAACTTAAATTAGACCATGTTGCTTATTGAACAATTATATCTGTGGGTAAATGTTTCTGGAATAGCTGGGACCTTCCTAGTACATTATTGGAAGTATGAATACCGATTGGGTTCATCCAGAAATGCAATTAGAAGTTAGTAACAGGCTACAGTATTTCTTTTATAAAACAACTCAACTATTCTGAAACCATTTAGTCAAGTAAAATAGTTTAGAAATTATAGCATCGCCCTGTTTTGAATAGTAGCTGTTCTTTTAAAAAGTCAAGTGAATTAAGAGCTGTTAGGTAGGTGAATGAACAAAGATGCTAGGATCATGGAGAAATGGCAGGAAGCCACCTGTTTCCTTCCCACTGACGGAAAAGAGTGTGGTTTCTTCCTGTGTAAAGGTTCAAAGCTGCCTTAGTACAAGATAGGCATCATTTCCTGTCTCTATTCTGTAAGATTGTCACCCAGGATCTGGGGAGCACAGCCGTTCTGATGGAAGCAAAGAGGAAAAGAAGTTGGGTGTTCTGGGACTCGACTTGGGAGACTGCCATAAGGAGCCATACTACTGAGCCTGCTTTCTGGAAGACTGAGTGCCTGCTTTGCCAATAACAGGGATTTGATCTTACGTGGCATGAACAGTCTTCTCTTGTTGCTGCAGTTTAAGGGTTACAGTTCTGCTGTGACTGGCAGTGTTTTCTCTACGGGGAATTTAAAATTCATTTCCTTAGGGCTCAGAGCGAATAGGCACCAGTGCACAACACTATTTGTGCATGTATGTGTACATCTTTGTGTGTGTGCCTTGTCTTTGCTCCCTGTCTCTCACTTGCTTTCTCTTGCTATTGTTCTTTTTCATTTCTGAAGTGAAATTCCTGTCAACACTGAGCAGCTCACAGAAGATGAAAAGCCTTCCTTATCACCCGCCCTTTTTCATCCCAAACTAGATGGTCTCCCTGGGTAGAGGAGCTTCCATGAGGAGACCTACACAAACCAGCATCCCTCTTCTTTGCACAAATACATCTTGTCCACATTCCAGGATTTGTTGGTCACTGAAGACCTTTTCTGTCAAATGCTATACTAGTCAAGTGAGTACTGGCAGAAGCAGAGTGTGACAACTGCCTAGAAAAGGTGGTTTCCTAATTCTCCATGGCAGATGCAGAAAGGGATGCCAGACACTTCACGGATGTAATCTTGTATTATACAATAAGCATTTATTGACATAAACAGTAGGAATGTATAAGATCAGGACTAATGAAGGCAAAAATCAGTCAGAGAAAACACGTTCACATAACTGTGCCATTTATGCCCTAGGCATAATTTATAGAGAGTTCATAGTGAACAGTACATGGTTCCTTATGAATCAACCCTCACTCTGGAAGAGCAAGAGTCTAGACAGTGAAGAAGAGTGAGCAAACAAGTCAGTGCACTGTGAAGGGCTGGCAGGAATTGAATCTGGAACAGGCAAGCTGTGCTGAAGGGTGACATGCAGTCTGACACCGTGATGCTGAAGACGTTTAGGGACAACTCAGGCAAAGGGGAAAGATCCTTCAGCTTGAACGACAGGGAAAGGGGACTTGACAGTTAATTCTGCACAGGTAAGAGGCACCCTAAGCATGGGTCAGGTCAGTGTGGCCGAAGCAGAGAGTCCTGGAAGTGAGGGTTAGAACTGGGTCACCAGACAGAAGAGAAGATCTAAACGCAAGGAACTTGGCCACCATGTTAACAAGGTTGAAATTTCTTTTCATTTTACTGTTTTCTCTCCAATCTCTCAACCATACTCAATGGTCTCATCTTAGTCTTATAGTAGGTGCTGGAAGCTTAGAGCCCAACTATTGTATTTTTCTGTCTACACAGTGAACCAGTGGCAGTCATCTAGGGAGTAAGGGGTAGATAACAGGTAGAAGGTTTGTGTCACACACACCCCCACCGCAATGTTGGGGCTAAAATGTCATGAATATCTCTATAATCTCTATAATAATCCAGCAAACAAACATGATTTGTTAACTGGACAAATCATGAAATTCTGTTTAGAGGTGAGTTTAAGACTTTTAGTAGGAATGAATACATTCCCGCATAGCATGATGAGTTGTAAGAAACACGCAGAATGCAGGACTCTGATGGGAAGTGCGAGCCACCATTCTTCATGGGCAATTCTAGTAATGCGATTTAGCACAGGATTTAGTACTGTTTAATCTGATGTGTGTGTGTGTGTGTGTGTGTGTGTGAGTGTGTGTGTAAATCTTCCTCAGTAAGTTGAAGAGTTCCCAGAAAGCTTCTTTATCTGGGAAGACAGGGTATACTGAGTCACCCACTCAGCAGCTCTCCTCTTAAAACTCTTTCTAGGCTGGCTTCAATCCCTCCTTCACCTTGAGGCCACCGTCTGCACTTGGGTGCTTCTCATTCCAGGCCTGTCCTTCATCCCTTCACCAAGGGTGTAGGAGAAATACCACCCTGCACGGGATGAGAAGATCACATCAAGGTGATATTTCTGGTGTCAGCTCTTCTTCCTTCTTTCTCCGGGTTGGACATCACTGCTTACTCCCAGAACGGTCTGACAGTGGGGACTATTGCCTGGGTACTTATTTAAAGGAATCTAAGTCAGTATATTACAGAGCGACTTGCACATACACATTTATTGCTTCAATATTCATAACAGCCAAGACGGATCCAGTCTAGAAGACCATCAATGCATGTTGAGTGCATAAAACATTGTGGAGTAGAATTTTATTCAATGGGAATTTTATTTGATTATAAAGAGGCATGAAATAATATCAATAGAAGAAAAACGGATGGAACTGAGATGATTATGTTAAGTGAAATAACTTAAAAGAATAAAGGTCATTTTCTCTCAGACACAGAATCCAGATTTATATATATATGTATACATACATATATGTGTATATAAATATATAAGCATCAGTCCATACATAACATATATTTAATTTAAATTGACACAGAAGTTTTGAATTTCAGTGAAGTTTGTTTTCTCAACTTTTGTTGCTAGTGATCATGCTCTGGTGTCAAGGTAAAAAACTCTTGTCTAGCCTTATCTCCCAAATATTGCCTATTTTCTAAATTTTTGGGGGGAGGGGTTTCGAGACAGGGTTTCTTTGTGGTTTTGGAGCCTGTCCTGGAACTAGCTCTTGTAGACCAGGCTGGTCTCGAACTCACAGAGATCCGCCTGCCTCTGCCTCCCGAGTGCTGGGATTAAAGGCGTGCGCCACCACCGCCCGGCTTCTAAATATTTTATAAGGTTAACCTTGCTCATTTAAATCTGCAATGCATTTGAGTCCATCTTTGTCAGTGCTGTGAGGAATGAGTATTCCTCTAATGTTCTCGGTTGTTTGGAGCAGGACCTGTGCTGGTAACACCCTTGCTCCTGGGAAATGACCCCTATGCCCTGGCAATGATTGACATGTTGGTACATCCCAGTTGAGTCTCTTTCCTGATCTCTGTTCTGAAGTGCTGCTCCACATGCCATTCTTTCTACGGCTACAGCATGACTGCCCACTGCAGCTATACGATAATTCCTGAAGTAGGCAGACTGACTCCTCCCACTTCAGTCTTCTTTGTTAAACTGCCTGAGTGATGCCATTCCTTTGTTTTCTCATACAAAATTTAGGATAATATAATTTATATTTGCATAGCAATCTTGCTTGGATTTTTTTTAGGAGACTTATGTAGTCTTATACTCAACTGGGGAGAATTTTTATATTTTCTATACTGACTTTCAATACATGAATGTATTTTCCATAAATACACTTATTTACATCCTTGAATTCTCTCATCAGTGTTTTTTGCAGTATTTTCAGCAGACACATCTTATTTTTATAGTGTAGCTATGTATTTTAATTTTTAGGTAGGCATGTTACTGTATTTTTAATATGCCATGTGTTCATCAATAGCAGATGGAAATACAATTGGATAGTTTCATTTTTTAGGTACAGTGAACCCTAAGAAGGTAGAGAGATATCTCACATACATCCACCCACTCCCTAATATAGAGTCTCCACACCACAGCACTATAGGCCAGCGTGGTAAACCTGTCACCGTTAATAACCTACACACATCCATCATAACCAACCAAATGAGCACACCGATGATGTTACTGAGTTTCATATTTTGTGGCTCTGTTGACTTACCTGTTTGCAGTTGTTCTCAGAGGTTTTGGGGACCAATTTCGATGATTTATCTAGATAATTATGCCAGCTGCAAATAATATTGACATTTCCATTTCTTCACTTCTATCTTGTATACTTTTTGTTTCCTTTCTTTTCTATATTTTAACCAAACAAAACTTCTTCTACTACAGCTAATAGGAGTTGGAAGAATGTATATCTTGCTCTATTCCTAATATCACAAGGAAATTTCTTGTATTATTGTTATCTGAGCTTTTAAACACAAGTGGGTCTTCTGAGTTTTGCTCTTTTTTCCATGAGATCACGTAGCCTCTCATGTCTCATCTTAGCTCGATAAGCTGATTCGAAAGCCTAGATGGAAGAGCTCCCTGGTCTAAAACCCCATTCACGTTTAGTTGGTTTGCTCTGTTCCCTTCTCCAAAAAAGGAATGAAACATTGTTTTTGGCCGTTATAACAAAAAGTTCTACTTTTTAACTGTTAATGAGTCTATCAACTATTGTTTAAGATATTTCAATGGTGTAAGATTGGACTGTTTGTACTAATGGTCACTTAATTGAATGAGTAGTTTGAAGAATGAGTATATAATGTGAATTTTTTTCTAAGCATTGTTTTTAATCAGGAGACTTCAGTTGATTAACCATCCATTCAAGGAGGTCAAGCCTCGCATGCATCAACTCTTCTTCCATGGCTCGTTGATGTCACTGGGCAAAGGCTGGGGTTATTAAGTTATCTGGGGCCATGGGTTCCAAAGTAGTTTAACTGGTGATGTGGTAATGAATGATCTCTTCTCTAAGGTTCTGAGAGGGCATTCCTCGTCTTTCTCCTCCTCCCCCCTTCTTTCTCCTATCCCCTCCTCTTCTCTAGGAAGCCTTATAGAGAGCTGGAACACATCACTCGTTAGTCCATAAAATTAAACAGAAGAGACAATGACTTTTTAAGTTATTTTTTGTCGTAACCCACAAGACTGGAATAGTCTTAGGGGCTATAATTTGTAAATATGTTAAATGTATATTAAAATGCATGAGAACCGTATCTTTTTTGCCCATTCCTTCCTGTACTGCCGATGGTTTGAGCTTTTGCTGTGTTCTGTGTGTTTGTACTGGAACTGCTCTGATGACAGACCCCAGTGTGGCAGACCTTCTAAGAGACTCCTTGTGGCTAGTATTTGAGTCTCTGGGGCATTTTTAGGCCTTTAATTGGCATTCCCTGAGCATTTTTGACATTGTTAGGAAAGTTTAGATCACTTGGAGCTTTTTCATTTCAGATTCAATTTTCCATTTCTCCTACTTTTAGACCTTCCAAAAAATAGTTTCTGGTGGATTTCATTTAATTTTCCTCAGTCCTTGGCTTACTGGCCTCGGAGGGTTCATGGAGTGTGTTGTTCTTGCTTTCACATCACCGGCCACAGCAATGGGAACACAGGTGCTCAATTCCCCAGAGATTTTCTTCATCACACTCCTAGGGAGCTTGACATCATACTCAACTATCTGCTTGCTGCTTTCTCAATCTTTA
>NW_004949121.1:5204827-5211236 GCF_000317375.1 Microtus ochrogaster | reverse complement strand
GTGCTCTCTTCCGGGACAATCTGCCCCTGGATAGCACACACTCACCCGTCCAGATGGGATTCCTCAGCAACTAAACAGGGCCACCCGGTAGCCCAATGATCCGGTGACAAAAGGATGAAGGGAGCAAGAGGGGGGGGGTGGTATCCAGAAGAGCCCTCAATCTTTACTTTTTCATAAACCACTGGATAAGATGCATTTTCTATGTTCATTTTTAACAAATATATATATTCTTACCTTTAATTGTGTCTGAGTGTGGAGGTGAGTGCACATGAGTGCAGATGTGTGTAGATCCAGAGGCATCCAACTCTCCGTTCATCTGGAGATACAGATGATTCTGAGCCATTGGACATGGAGAGTCCATAGTGCTGATAACTAAGCTCGGCCTCCACAAGCGGAAAACACACTTAACCTCTGCGATAGCTCTCCAGCCCTTTCACTCTTCCTTTTATCTTAAGGTTAGACTTTTGAAAAGAAGACCCAATGTTAACACCTGAGCACCTAGACCAATCAAGTTCATGTCAGTGGTGGCAAGAGAGGACTTAGAAAGCTTGGGACAGCTACACTTTGGTAGAATACTTAAGATTTTTTTTCATGCCCCCATAGTTTTACACATCTTATCATTTTGGTCTTTTGAAGAAGTTTTACCTAACTAAGTTTTACACTTATGGTAATATCTAGTTTGTTTCCCCAATTAGATTGTGTCTTTGTACAGAAAAGTATCTTTAAGAATTCCTTCCAGAGTCTCAGAGCAGGGAGAATGACGGGAGTACGTTGTGGACACAACAACTTGAGGCTGAGCGTGTGTCTGCTGAGCACGCACCAAATAAAGACTATCCACTCACAGTTCTGCAAGACTCTCCAGTGCTTTAGAAGGAGAGAAAGTGCAGGAAAACTTGCGTTCAGATAGGAGAGTGCTCACCTAGCCTGTGGTAGTACTGGATTCATTTCCCGAAAGCACAAACAGCAAGAGCAATGGCGACAAAAATATAAAGGTATATAATATGATTCATGAAGAAGACAATATCAAAGCACTTGATGACAAACATGATAGAAATAGAGCAACAGAGAAGATTTTCATAAATAAATTGATATTTAAGGTAAGTCTTGAGAAAAAACGGTGAGGATTTGGAGGGGGCTGTTAAAAGCAAAGAAAGAAAAACATTTGGGGCAAAAAGTACAACATGGTCATAGGAATTGCTACTAAAGTACGAAGTATGACAGCCAAGGAGCTCATTTTCAGGTCAGATACAGGTTAGAGAAGCAGAGCATCTACATGAACACTCTCTTGTGGCTCAGATGGTTCTGACAATAAAAACGCAAGGTGACACCTAGCATCTATCCTGGGGTCTAAGATGGAGCCCTGGTTCCTGCTTATGGCTGGGATATGGTAGGAGATAGGACTGGAAGATGAGGAGAAGGCCAAGTTAGAAGAATGTTGAGGGCCAGCGTGTGGTTTATTTTGTGAATAATTATCGTTGAAGTTGTATCTTAATAAAACTAAGGCGGGCCAGGCGGTGGTGGTACATGCCTTTAATCCCAGCACTCGGGAGGCAGAGGCAGGCGGATCTCTGGGAGTTCGAGGCCAGCCTGGTCTACAAGAGCTAGTTCCGGGACAGGCACCAAAGCTACAGAGAAACCCTGTCTCGAAAAACCAAAAAATAAAAAAATAAATAAAATAAATAAAACTAAGGCGGATGTGCAGAGGCATCTGGAGTGGGGAGGCCAGTCCGGGAGCTCTTTTGCAGTTCTTGGAACATGAAGCACAGAAATGTTTAAGGAGCTAAGAAAGAGAAGGCAAGGCAGATAATAGGCTTTTGTGATAAGGAAGAATCACACGTACCAGCCTTATATGTTCTCATTCTCAGCATCTTCAATTGTTGTTCATTACTTCTCAAGTCGGCAGGGTTCAGATAGAATAAATCAGCCGTGACTGGCTCCAAAGGTGTTTTAACTCTACATTGCAACAATAATCTGACTGTAAACATTGTACATTTATAAAAATTGGGAATAAACAGGGAAGTAATAACACAAAAGACTTGTGCCTTCCCATAATCCTAAGATAAAAAACTAGCATAGGACTCCCAGCACACAACAGTTTGAAACAGTGTGAATGTCAGGACCATCTTTCCAAAAATGGAAAAGAAAAACTCTGTCATAGTCTAGGAAGCTGGGGGATGCAGAGGGATACTGTCTTCTGCTGATGTCCAGGAAACTCTGCATACAGAAGGAAGGGAAGAGCAGGCAGAAGAAACGTCATGGAGTTCATAACAGGACTCTGATTGGCACAGCGGTGTGAGGGTCTGATGGAAGGGAAGGCGGCAGGCGATTACAGTGGGGACACAGACAGGATAGGACCGGTGGTCTGCTCCATGCCCACTGGGCGTGAGGGCCAAGCTGAATTCGAATGTGGAAAATCAAGTTCCATCTTTGTAAAGAAGCCATGGTGGTGACATTCAATTTCACCTTGACTAGAAGTGAAGAGGGGCTGCGTTCTTGGTGTGCACAAGATCCTACCTTCATTCCATTTGTATTAAGAGCCTGAGAGCAGAAAAGGGTAATACTGACTGATGTCATTTACTTGGGAAGTGATGAGTGGCAGGAACATGACATAAGACTGGATTGGATTGTAGGTTTGACATTCTATTTCCAGATGACAAAATATAAGTACATTCACCCAAAGCTGCCCCAGCTGTTGCTGGACTGAGCTTCCCACCTCCTGCCCTGGAGTTTCTTTACCCATCCAGGAGACATCTGATTGGCAGAGGAAAATGCATGTCCTTTCCACGTGGCCCAGATTTGCTTTCTAAATTAAGTGTAGAAGGAGTGAAAATTCTAGCAGATGTATTAATTAGCTAATTGTTTTACAGTAATCTAGAAGGTGGAAGCTTTGTGGTTTAAGTCTTTCCACCTCTAAAATAAGGATGCTAGCTACTTGCCTTCTGTACTGGAATGTCATGGCGAGCTAGTGGGTGACCATAAGGAGCTTCAAACTCACTGAAATCAGTCTAAGGCCTTTATTCTTTTTATTTATCATTGCAGCTTTCTGAAATAGGACATGGCAGCTTTATTATTACCAGTGATTTGGGTTCTCAGGTGTTCAGACTGAAGTTTGGGGCTCAGAAAATAGCTGGAGTCTGTTGTGTGATGTGAGTTGTGCTGGGGAATGGCAGGAAACATGGCCGAGCTCAGCAGCGCTGTTCTGGAAGCAGTATCTCACACCTTCCTGCTGCAGTGCAGTGCTGAACAGAACTGCCCCATTGCTCCCTGCCTGTGCCTCCCTCTCTTGTCACCAATCTTTTCTCATTACAGTGTCTTTGAAGTGAGATGTGAAGTCTTGCCAACCTTCTGGGTAATTGATTCTTTTTTTCTGCTTTGCTTTTTGGAAGCAAGAATTTAGCACCTCATTTTTAGCAGTGTTTATTTATCCTCATTTATAATTTATAAATTCAGAGAGCAAGTTCTAAGCACAAACTCTGCTGCTTATCTGCACTAATGAATGAAAGGGCTCGTAGATACTGTGAGATTATATGCATCTATAGTCGGGAGGGTTAGAGGGGCGTCATCATTTCCCCTATGATCTTTTTTATCCATTCTTGTTCTTGGTACTTACTAGAAAATGATAAAAGGGTCACAAAACTGATAAGACATTAAGAGCTCAAACCTTTTACAGCTTATCTCTGTGTGTGCTGTGTGTGTGTACATGTGCATTTTTCTGTGTGTATGTTCTGTGTGTGTGTGTGTGTACATGTGCTGTGTGTGTATGTGTGCTCTGTGTGTGTATGTGTGCTGTGTGTGTGTACGTGTGCTATGTGTGTACATGTGCTGTATGTGTGTATGTGTACATTTTTCTGTATGAATGTGGATGTGTACATAGAAGTAAAAGGAAAGTTAAGAATAATCCTTGCCTTTCGCCTTATTTGAGGTATGGTTTCATGTTTTATACCGCTGTGTATACCAGGCTAGCTGACTACCTAGCTTCTGGAGATTGCCCACTTTTCTTCCCTTCCTTCTTACCTAGGAGTATTGGGATCACAGACACCCACAACTGCATTCTGCTTTATGTAGATTCTGGGATCTGAACTCAGGTTCTTAACAGTTGCACAGCAAGTGATTTGCCTATGAAGTCTTGTTACCTGCCCAGGAGCCTAAGTCTTGTAGTCAAAAGCAACAGAAGGTGACAGATTGTCTTCTGGATTTACCTCCTATGCACCTAGCACCAGTTTTGAGTAGAACTGGAAAGCTGTGGGGGAAGTTGATGTCCAACAAGAACTGTGTTCTGTAGAATCCCCCCATACCAGGGCAGTGGGCGTCTGCCTGTTACATAGCTTTCTGTCTCTCCATTGTCCCCCACCTCACAGACACCCTCCTCTCCTATTTTAAAACACTTCTTACATGCATTGTCTCCATTCCCCTCACACACTCTTTACTCCAACATCTCCCTGCTCATTCTCAGCCACATTGGACAGTTCTGTTGCTCCCTTTCTAAACGTGTATTGCTAAAATTGTCATTATTCATATTTTTCTTAAGAATAACAGACCCATAGACTCACCGCTCGGCTTAAGAAATAAATCCTCAGTAACAACTGCCCCTGATACAGTTCTTAAAGACTCTGCTCCCTTCACCAGCTTTCTGCTTCTCTCCCAATGGACAAGCACTGTCCTGAGCTAGGCAGGTCTGTACGGACACAGAGACTCAATTTGTCTTTCACATGTGCAGCCCACCAGGTTCTTCCAGACAAAGACTGTAAGAAGCATGCGTGTTGACCATGGGATTATTACCTGTAGCAAAGGGTAGGTTAACACACACTATGGAGGTTCACAAAGTTCATAATCACTAAGCGTGGTTAAGAAACCTGTTACTTGGGTTTGGGCTTGGGCAGGGAAAGGCCTGAAAGAGAGATTCTTCTCTAGGTTGAATGTAGGATTCTTCTTTCAATAAATATCTATGCGGGAGCTCGGTGGCTAAATTAAGAAGTGGCAGACAAGTAGTTTTGGCCGAGAGGCTTTTGATAATTTATAGATAGTGTGTTTTGTCTATGCTTAATGAAATTGTAAGATGACCTTATTTATCTCTTTTATTCACGTCTTGCTGAAGGTTTATATTTATGGTGATGGTTTATATCAAATAGCAGGATAGTATGTCCTTATCATGAATGTCACGGCAAGGGTGGCTTGTCCCTCTTTCCTTTTAGATTTGAACAAGCTCAGAGGATGTATCTCGGCATAAGAAGCTAAGCTACCAGCTACTATGGAGACGATGACTCTGGCAAATGGCAAAGAAGGCTTCCTAATTTGTTCTGTGTTACCGTAACAAAACTCCCGACAGCAGACAATGCACAGAGAAAGCGGCTCGTTTGACTTGCTCTTCTTATTTGAAACTTCACTGAGCATGGTGCCATGAGAGTTCCTCTTGCTGGGCTGCCAGGAAAACAGCTTCACACTGCTGATCTGCATGCAAGAAACAAAAAGGGCAAAAGATGGGGCGGGGAGAGATCAGACAGTGAAAGAACTATCAGGGAACCAAAGAGGGTCCAGGTTTGTTTAATGATACCACGACCCCACACATGTTGTGTCTGTTCCTCTGTATCTCTATCTCATTCTATCATCTCTCTCTGAGGAATAACTGAGTTCTGAGAGAACCATGTTAATGTCTTTCTACTGTGACCCATGTGACCTTACATAGAGGTCTGCACTAAATCTTTGCGCATGAGCACCAATTAGCACATGAGCCTGTGTTGGGTGTGCTCAACCGTATCACAAGAACACAAGTGTTGAAAACAGAATGGCAGGGTTCCCCAAACAGTGCTTCAGGGAAACCACTCCAAGTTAAGGCAGCTCAGAACTGCTCTGGAAATTCCTCCTGATTTCCCTTGCAGTGTGTCTCTTTTTCTTGCCAATGACGTTGAAGTTCCTACAGAATATCATTTACCCATCACTCTAGCATGCAGTGGACCCCTCCAACTTTATCTCTTGGCTAGTTTCAATATGCCATTGACCCTTGATCTCCCTCTAGCCTTGACTTGACTGCTCTGACCTGCTCCTCATCTCTGCCTAGATGTCTCTAGGTGCTTCAACCCGACTTACCAACCTATCATCCTTCAGAAGATATTTCTGTACCCAAACCTTGATCCCTCCTCCCAAGATGTGTTGCACAGCTTCACTCAGACATGATGCTGCTTCATGCTTCTCAGCCACTGCCAGTCATAATTCAGTTATTCTGTATGTCTGTCAGAAAGGTTCTTTTTCCCTTTCTGTTTCTGTAAAAACTCTTGCTCAAAGACTTAGCTGTCTTCTTCTGCCTGGAGCTCTCTCTGCTCCGCTGGAGGAGATGGACTGTCCCTGCTATAACCTCTGACACCTCTGGAGGAGATGGACTGTCCCTGCTATAACCTCTGACACCTCTGGAGGA
>NW_004949121.1:5201972-5202320 GCF_000317375.1 Microtus ochrogaster | reverse complement strand
GATGGACTGTCCCTGCTATGACCCCATTAGTTCAGTTGTCCCTCTGCTAGCACAGTTGCCTCATTCTTTCACTTGCCTCTGAGTTCCAGCAACAAACTCGAAACTTTTCAAGTTCAGGACCCCTAGCCTGGCACTCTTTACGTACCAAGACCCGTGTATCCAGCATAAATAGCTGATATGGAGATGTTGGGATACATGAATGCACACACGCACGCACACGTGCATCTCACCTCTTGAGTGAGACCTGACCCTAAGTGGGGCATCATTCAATTCTTGTTAAACATCTTGCTGTCTAAGGATCTCTCTCTCTCTCTCTCTCTCTCTCTCTCTCTCTCTCTCTCTCTCTCT
>NW_004949121.1:5185304-5201872 GCF_000317375.1 Microtus ochrogaster | reverse complement strand
TCTCTCCTGTTTCTCTCCCTCCCTCTCTCTCTCTCTCTCTCTCTCTCTCTCTCTCTCTCTCTCTCTCTCTCTCCGAGAAGCAAGCCGCTTTTACCTACTGAGTCATCTTTCTGGCTTTATCTAAATATTTTTTTTTATCATTTTTCTAGTCCTAAGATAACCAGGAATTTGATTTTTTAATAAAAATATTAAGCCAAGTATGTTATGTTCTTGTATTTTTGCTTTACTGAGAAAATATATTTTTCAAAAATATTGAGATAGATGAGAATTGGACAGTATTTTTCCTTTTAAATTACATATTTTCAGAAACAGCTTGTTTTTATTTCGGCTATGACTCCTAATCATTTCAGCAATTTTTCTCAGTGAAATACACATTTTCCATTTTATATATAATTTTCATAAACAAATCCAGGTTCATGCAGCCTTGCACTTAAGGAACTGCCAGGCCTTGAGATGGAAACCAGGACTCCTGTTTTCCAATCCTGTTTTCCCTAGACCTAGTGGACTTTGTGAGGGGGTGAGATTGGGTAAGGTATAGTACAAGATGAGATCTGGCAATGCTTGGCTTCCAGAATTGGGCAGATTTTTCTCTCCTCCTTTTCTTCTTTTGTTTTTGTTTTTCAAAACAGGATTTCTCTATATAACCCTGGCTATCCTGGAACTCACTCTGTAGACCAGGCTGGCCTCTGTCTCAGAGATCACCTGCCTCTGCCTCCCCAGTGCTGGGATTGAAAGTATGCACCACCACGCTCAGCTTATTCTTCCAAAAGACTTTTATTTAGAAATAAGCATGTACTAATTAGACATTGCCAAGGTCCTTTTTATGCCTCATTTGGCTTCCCTGTTCTTGTGAATAAGATAAATGAATCAGAATGACAAACACACACACTAAATGCTCTGTCGCCTCCTGAAACTTGACCTTGTAGGTAGCTCTGTAAGGCGCAAACAGCAGAACTGTTTTAATGGGCACTGACAGTGTTCCTCGGCAGGCATAAGAGGAGCCAGGTAGAGTGAGTGAGGATGTCTGGGCAGGGAGCAACCAGCCCAGAGGGTAAGCGAGGCACAGGCAGGTGTGTATAAAGGAACTGTTGGGACCTGCCTGCCGAGAGGAGACAGAGTTGACCTGGGAGCAGCTCATTGTTTGTCCTTTGTTTTCTATGTAAAGAAGGACCCTCAGGCCCTCAGATGATCACCTTTGACTTCTATCTCAAGCTAGAATTCATTGGAATGTCTGCAGGATCTCGGTGTCAGTCACAGTGAAGATAAAAGCTGGGGTGTCCCTTTAACTGTGCAAAACATCTGCGCAGTTGTTTAAGGAACAGTGACAAATTTTTCATCAGCTTTCTAAGATCTGGAGAGAGACCTCAGCCCAGCCAGCGAGTTGGACAAAGTACACAGTTTCCGTACTGAAGGTACATCCCTGCTTTGTTGAACGACTAGTGTGAAGATACAGAAGTCTGTAAGCGGCATGCAACACAAACCTGGGCTGTGGTCTGTTGTGTCTTGCACTGTTTCTAAATGAACCGAGTCTTCTCAGGGCACAGGTGCTAGCTGTCGGTCACGGAGGGTCAGCCTTGCTTTCCTTTACAGCGCTTTCCATCTGGTTCCTGAAGTAGACTCTGGCTGTCTGACAAAGCTACACTCCAGTATGGTGTTGCTCACATCAGTCACATCACTGAGCCAGAGCCTAGGAAATAAACAATTGGGGGACCTCAATGACACCCTGGTTAGTCCCCTTCTGGCTAAGGAAACTTCTAAAACTTGATCTCATTGTAAAGCTTTTAAGGGAGATTAAATGATGTTCACTAAGAGCCGAACCCTTCTGGGATTCACGACTCCACAGGGTAATTGCACTTATATCAGTCTTGAGACCCATTAAGTCGGCTCTAGAGGGAAAGAAGTCTCACCTTCTCATTCTCCAGAGAAGGAGCTAATATTAAAAAATAATAAAGTGGAAGGAACTGCAGCGAGTCCATTGTATTTTCCGCTTTCCCTGAGGGCATATAAAGCGGTTTGATAGCTACGAGACCAGTCGTGCCAGGAAAAAAAAAGAAACCAATATGGTCAATAAAATAGTGCATTTTTAGGTTTCTCTGCTTTTTTTTTTTTAATTAGGAATTGGATGAGCATGGGCACTAGTCGGATGCACAGCACAGCTTTGGTCTGTGACCATTCAGAGCATGTGTCCCCATCTCTATCTAATAAAATGTGCACTTTGGTAGGACCTGTGGAGACTCTTCTGATGTTTCAGTTCAGCATGGTCCTTCACACAGCATTTCATGCATCTTTGGTAGTCAGTTGGGTGTAACTTGTTACTGCCACATGAACTGGATATGAGAAGGGAGACTTCATAGTGACCCAGTGGTACTGCCTTACACATGCTCTCTGTAAAAATCCTACATGCTGGGCTGGGAGAATAACTCTTGCTTCGTAAGCATGGGGATCTAAGATTGATCCTCCAAACCTTCATTTTAAAAGCCGCGGGGAGTAGCATGCGTTTGTAGTCCCAGCACTGAGGAGCCAGGGATGGGCAGATCTCTAGGTCTTACTGACTTTTGGTAGATTCTAGGCCACTGAGAGTCCCTGTCTCAAAAAAAACACCTGAGGAAAAATGACCAAGATTGTCTCTACACATGGACAACTGCATAAACACACACGTGTGAGCGCACACTCGGGAGCACACACACACACACAATCTTGCATAGCATCTTTCTCACAGGTGGACGGGGTGGCTACTGAGTGTGAACCACCTTCAGAGGCCGGTCTCTTGTTTTCCTCAGCTGACTGCTGCAAGGTTGGTCACCCTAGCATGGGATAGAATGTTTCATTATTTTGTCTCTTGGAGATTATTCAAAAGCAGTTCTAATTTCAGCAATGGATTCAGTTTCATGTTTATAATCAAAGGACCATATTCAAATTTTATTTTTCATGTGAACAAACTTTTCAACAAGACCCCATACGGGGGTGGGGGGGGTAAACAGTGATGACGTGGCATGCTGTCAAAAGAAGGGATCAAAGAATCCTCTTTCTTCCTGCACACATCTGGATGCTTATTTGGGAATGCTTAAGGTCGTTCTGAAGCCAGGGAATACGTGTAGTGGCAGCAGCTTAAACTGGAACACTGGTGAGTCAGTCATGTCATTTGGAGCTGCTGACAATCTGGGGGTACCCTGGAGACTTTGAGATCTCACCCAGGTGCTCCTTGCTGTCTACTGCTGCAGGGCAGCATGTGGCGGACCCACGCCTCAGCTCTTGTGAATCCCCAGGTGCAGGGCAGCATGGGATGGGCCCACACCTGGGTTCTGGTGAATCCTCAGGTGCAGGGCAGCATGGGATGGACCCACACATCAGCTCTGGTGAATCCCCAGGTGAAGGGCAGCATGGGATGGGCCCACACCTGGGCTCCGGTGAATTCCCAGGTGCAGGGCAGCATGCGGTGGGCCCACACCTTGGCTCTGGTGAATCCCCGAGTGCAGAACAACTTGCTTGGTGATTACACTCTCATGTATACAGCTATAAAATATGTTGTCCTGAGGTCCAAGGTGCTCACCTGCACACCAGGAACTTTTACACCCATGGCTGTGTTTATCTCCCAGGTACCATTCTGTTGAAATGAGAACGTGAGGAGAACTTTTCAGATTCCCTGTTTACGTTCCCTCTCTTTCTCACTAAGACTCGCTTTAACCCTCTAACCAAAAACAATGTTCCCTTCCCTCTCCTTTCCGCTTCCCTTTCCCCTCTTCCCTTCCATTCCGTCCCTACATAAGCTGGGACTGGGAGATGCTAAGGCTATGAGTTACAGTTCTCCCTTGGTATCTGGAGTCTCTTAGCTCCAAGGTCCCAGATGATGCCAACATCTGGAGACATTTATGTCCCTTTCATAAAATAACGTTTTTGCATGTAATAATTATCTTCCCTTGTATTTTTAATAATTTCTAGACTATTCATAATACCTAGTACAATGTGTCATTTAAACACTTTTCCTGGATTGGGGAATGAGTTAATCTATATATCTTCAATACAAGCACAATCCTTAAAGAATATATTCAATCTATTGTTTAAATCCACATTGAACCAGTGAGACTAGAAGGCCGAATGTTTGATGTAAATTCTGAGACGCAGTTTGGATGGAGGTCAGGGACAGGATCTGGATTGCGGTCCTGGCGGTCCTCATGCTTACGCCGAGCTCTGTCGTTTTGTTTTTTTTTTTTTTTTTATTGAGAAAAAAAAATTTTCCGCCTCCTCCCAGCCTCCCACTCCTCCCGCCCTCCCCCCACTCCTCTCCCCCTCCCTCTCAAGTCTGAAGAGCAGTCAGGGTTCCCTGCCCTGTGGAAAGTCCAAAGTCCTCCCCACTCCATCCTGGTCTAGGAAGGTGAACATCCAAACTGGCTAGGCCCCCACAAAGCCAGAACAAGAAGTAGGATCCAAACCCAGTGCCATTGTCCTTGGCTTCTCATCAGCCCTCATTGTCCGCCATATTCAGAGAGTCCGGGTTTATCCCCTGCTTTTTCAGTCACAATCCAGCTGGCCTTGGTGAGCTCCCAATAGATCAGCCCCACTGTCTCTGTGGGTGGGTGCACCCCTCTTGGTCCTGACTTCCTTGCTCATCTTCTCCCTCCTTCTGTTCCTCATTGGGACTTTGAGAGCTCAGTCCAGTGTTCCAGTGTGGGTCTCTGTCTCTATCTCCATCCATCGCCAGATGAAGGTTCTATGGTGATATGCAAAATATTCATCAGTATGGCTATAGGATAGGGTCATTTCAGGTTCCCTATCCTCAGCTGCCCCAGGAACTAACTGGGGACCTCGCCCTGGGCACCTGGAAGCCCCTCTAGGTCCAAGTCTCTTCCCAATCCTAAGATGGCTCCCTTAATTAAGATATGTGCTTCCCTGCTCCCCTATCCAACCTTCCTGTATCCCAATCATCCCGTTGCCCCAAGTTCTCCCCATCCTACCCTTCTCCTTTTTTCTCCCCTCCCCTTACCCCCCTCCCACCCCACCCTTAAGATCCCGATTTTTTGCCTGGCAATCTTGTCTACTTCCCCTACCCCGGAAAATAGCTGTATGGATTTCTTTGGGTTCACCTTCTTATTTTGCTTCTGTCGTTTTGCACAATCATCATTCCGTTTCTTGTCTCCGACAACACTGCCATTCTGATCTCTCTCTCTCATTTGACTGAATTTGGCTCCAAATGATGGAAAATTACCTCTGCTGTAATAACTATGGCAAGTGCTTTGTATGCACTATCTCAGTTTTCAACATCAAATGTTTTCAGGGAAGGCCAGCCCTTTAGTGTTTGGGAGACAAAGGCTGAGAGAAACCAAATAAAACAGAACTCACATGTCTGACCCCAGGAGCCCTGCTCTCAACTACTAGACTGTATCCTGAAGAGAAAGGACATAAAAGATATGCATAAAAGAGCTTAGCAAACCACAAATTGGCATAGAAAGTTTTATTTAGCATCAAGAATTGGAAGGTACTCACCTGGACAGACAGTTTGTAGATGGTAGACAGAACTCTCTGGTTAAAACTCTACCCCCTAATGTCAATCTCTGACTTATTCTCATACTGCCCATGTGCTAAAAGTCAATTCTGGTCACGTGGACTTTTCGGTTAGAAATGAAGATGCCAGCCGATTACTGTCCATGAGGTTATACTTGTGCCATAGGAGGAGAGCTCTTTGCTGTGAGCCTGCCCGCTGCATTGCTGTTGCCCCTTATGTTCTGCCTCTTCCTCTGTTGGTCATCCTGCCTTCTAGGTCATCCTACATAGCAGCAGCAAGGTGAGGTTGGCAGGAAGTGCATGCAATGTCCTGAGGGGATGCAGACAGAACACATTAGGGAGTGCTAAATAGTATTGATTCAAAACACAAATATATACTAAATACATGTTGTATGCAACCTCTTTAGGTATACACAGATAGTTTCTATTTCAGAAATCTCTGTTTGCACTCACAATATTATGAAATGTTTTTTTTTTCAGCTAATATTGTAATCATTACTTTCTCAGGAAAGACTCTGGTTGGGTGGGCTTGAACCATGACATTAATAAATATTGTCTACAATACTGAATTTCATTTTGCCAAAGAGGAATGTAAAGTGCATTTATTTGTAGTTAGGCTTCCTATTATATCTGTGTAGTATTTATTCATTTATTTTGGTTTTCGACACAGGATTTCTCTGTGTTGTCATGGCTGTCCTGGAACTCACTCTGTAGGCTGGTCTCAAACTCACAGAGATCTACTTGCCTCAGCCTCTCAAGTGCTGGGATTAAAGGCATGTGCCACCACCACTTGGCATTATTTTCTACATTTTAATTCTGCCTCCATTCTCAGAGATGGGGTACAAAGAGAGGTGGCTTTGTTGAACTCATTTTATAGAGTTTCTAAAATGATTTTGCATTATGTGCACTTTCTCTAGTCCTCTTGGATAATCGCCACCTTCCAGAAGGAAGTCCCTCCTTTGTGTGCCGCCAGCTGCCTTGTAAAAGGGGAAGAGGCAGGGGGAGGTGTGAGCCTGGTTATTTTGTCTCCACTCTCAGCATCCCTAACCTTTGTCTCTTCACTCAGTCAACAAAATTCTTCCAAGACCCTGTGAGTGCGGGTGTGGCCTCCTTCAGCTTGGGATGGTTCCTCTTGTTTTTCTCTGGGATGTGGAACTAGGGATCCACAAACTGCAAGAATGTCTGGGAGTCAGGATGCTAGATGCTACTCCTAGAGAAGAAACACACATGATCCTTAGGTGGCCACAGGTGTCTGAGAAGACAACATTTTCTCAGGTCCTCACTGCTTACACCAAGCAGAGTGTCCTGCCTAGGGGTCCCCAGAGCAGAGGTGGGAAATGCTCCATGCTCACCTTTAAGCCAAAGCAGGAGTCCTATCCGAGTTTAATATCAGAAGGTTGACTGTTCTCTTGGGAGACTGTGTCCTATTTCTAGACGTCCTGGCTTCTTTGCTCTTCCTACTTGCCCTTCTTTGGAACGCTGGCAAACACACACACACACACACACACACACACACACACACACACGGATATCCTTTTGGTTTTTTTAATTTTGTATATGCTGAGTTAGTTGTTCTCTTTGCTCTCTAAAATGTCAATCTGACTGCAGAAGGCAATCATAACATTTTAGAGCCAGGTCTTCCATCCATGTGGGTCATGTGGCAGTCAGCCTTATGTCACTGTAATCGATGCCTGAGACCATCAACTCATTGAGAAGGTTGACCAATAATTTTGCACATTTCAGTTCATGTGTCCCTTTGCTTTGGGGCTATGCTGAGGCAGAATAGCATGCCAAGACCACACAATGGAATAAAATCATTAGTTTCATGGCTAAGATGCAAAAGAGGGAGAAGAAAGAGCCAGGGTTTCACTCTCTCCTTCCAGAATGTGACCCCTCCACCAACCTGAAGCCTTTCTACTAGGCTCTCCTCTTGAAGGTTGTTTTACCTCCAAATAGTTAGTGTCAAGTGAAGGACAAGGGTAATAACACACAGACTTTGGAAAGCATGTCAGATCCCTATCCACATGAACCTGTCTCCTGGCCTTGGAGGATGGAGACCAGCGGCTTACCGTTGAGGGCATCGCAAGATGCAGTAAAACTTCAGGTATAGCAAGAGGCTCAGTCTTTCACCAACTGCCCTGGGCAAAGACTTCACTGAGACTCACAGCCAAGGTTCTGGGTCCCTTTCTCTGTCTCTGAGGCAGCTTGTTTCTCTTCACCTTTATTGCAGTGCTTTCTCTAGCTTGCTTTGCTCTAGGAGACCTGCAACCCTTGGTCAACAGTGTTTCCCACTCGGCACTTCCCTGCTCTCTGCTGACAAGACCTGAGGCACAATTTATCTGGAAGGCAAGAGCTCCAATTTGCTTCTTTCTGTGTTGATTTTCACTGAACGAAACTGACACCATTTTGCCCAGAGCTGCCAGACCCTGTGCAGTGCAGCAGGGAGTGACTCATGCTACGACCTTGCTTGTGGCCGATACTTAGCACACAGCAGCCGCATCTGCAATCTGTGTCTGACATTGTGCTTCTTGTGTAGCGTCAAGCGTTGCTTAGCTTTGAAGCTCTGTTTGCTTTTAATTTCTCCCCTCCTTGTTAATTACCAACATGAATTTCTCTGGAAGCTGTGCTGCATGACCTGAGGACCGGATGGCTCTAGGCCTTCCTTCTCTGCGCCTCCCCAAGGCCAGGCTGGCTTTGGTTGCAGGAAGGATGCTAGGGTGACTATGGTTCATGGCCATGGCCATGGCTTGTTTCTCAAGAGGAAAGAACAAAACACAGTGCTTGGCTTGAGCGCTCCTACCGCTGCCAGCCACCATGCTCACTGACCTAGAGATGCTTTCTTTTACTGTTGAAAAGAAGAATGTCTCTCAGTTGATTAAAAATTCCACTTGCCAGGGTGCCTTTTAATTAAGATGTCTTAAACTTGATATGTATGTATAATCTTCTGGCCTCTGCTCAGAAACAGTTGAGTGCTGTAGACATAGTGTTCTGGATCCAATAAGAAAAAGGCTCACACTGTCATACTTGGCTATACAATGTCTGTCAGAAGAATGTGGGTTCGATAGCCACTAACGAAAATGGGAATGCAAATCCCAGTTGACAGGGAAGCAAACAGTTCAAGCTAGAGAAGCAATTCTGCTCTCATTTGAGATGCTGGGGATTCTCGTAAATAATACGCTTCCCCACAAGTTCAGAGACTGGAGAGATGAGGCACATTGGGTCGACAATGAAAAGCGTGGGCTAGCAAGCAGTTTGGATTGTTAAGGGCGTCGGACAGTGTAGTCTAGTGGGTACAAGCTGAGGCAGAGAGTCAGCCGGGGCTAGGCTTGGCCACTGGCCCAGGCTGCGCACCTTGGACAACACCCTTCACCTCTCTAAGCCTCAATTGTCTTATCTTTAATTGGGATAATAAGACTTACCTCATGGGATTAAATGAGATAATGTTTGTGAAGTGCTTAGTCTGATGTCTGGCCCAAAGTAAGTGCTTACTAAGTGGTCATAATTATGAAAACCAGGAGGGTGTAGGAAGCCTTGCTTGAAGGGTTCCTGTTTTGCAGTGCCAGAGTGGCTCCCGCAGCACTGGGGAGGAGGCCAACCAGGCAGAGCTCTCTGCAAGAGTTCACAGCTGACTCAGCGTGCATCTGACAGAGACATCGTACTCCTGGGAAAGGTTCTCCTCTCTACCCAGGTCCCTTGAGTACATTCCTCTTCTGTCTCTGCACCATATCGACTCCACATCTGCTGCTTGTGCCAATCGCCTGCCTTGGAGCTCCCTGAAGCCAGAGTGAAGGCGGTGAGGGGTGGGACGGGAAGATGCTTGCATAGAGAGGAACCCTCCTGGCAAGTTTTCTTTACCATGATCTACCAGTAGAGGGAAAAAGCAAAAGGGAGAAGAGCCAAAGAGGCTGGAAGCCAATTCTCGTCTTTACAGCATGAGCCACCATCGTGATTAATCTCTATACCTTCATTTTCTGATTAGCCAACCTCAGGTTATTTTTCTACATTTCTCTTGTTCTGCATCTATACATAAAAATGGCATAAGGTGATAGTGTAAGGAAATGAGCTTACAGAAGAGGAACTGGAGGGCACCACCAAGCTTGGGGGTCCTTGACTGGGGAGTAAGCAGGAACCTGCTTCCATTGGTGCTTGTATGCTGAGAACCAGCTCTCAAGGACTGGACACAGGGAAACCGCAAAGGGCAGACCCTTGAGAGCCATCTTAAAGCTGAGCCCTCGTCCTCTCATCTAGGAGGGAAGAGAAATGAGCGCCTGGTAATGGTCTGATGTATGGCCTAGGATGTTTGGACTCCTGGAAGGAGACAGCGGAGTCCAAAACAGGAGCATCCCCCTGAACCCAAGGTTCCCTGTAGCGGGGGAGCAAAGCAGAGTCTTCTGGCTCTCCAGACTCAGTCCTGGCAGCTGTGTCCTGTGAGTGGCTAAGGACGTTAGGCAGCACTCCTGGGTTTGGTTGGTCCATCTGTGAGAAAATATGTTAAAATATTTTATGCATCATTATTTTAGAGATGCTGTTTTGTAAACCCACAAAACAATATTATTGTAAAACTTGATTGTAACTTACAAGTGAATATATTTACATATATATGACTTGTTCAAAAATTCTTTACTGAGCAAGGGAGATGGCTTCATCAGTAAAGTGCCTCCCATGCAAGCATGAGTCAGGCATGGGTCCAAGTGTCTATAAAGTCAGCGCTGCAGGGGTGGGGATATGCAGACCTTGTGACTGACTGGCCCATCTAGCCAGTTGGTGAGTGCTAGGCTCAGACAAGCCCTGTCTCAAAAACAAGGTAGAAAGAAGTTGAGGAAGATGGTTGGTGTCAACCCCTGGTTCCCACGCATATGCACACACACACACACACACACACACACACACACACACACACACACACACACTAGATGCCTGGAATGCTGTTTATTTTTAATAAATTTAGGGGCATCTGTTCGCCACTGGTGCTCAGGGGGAGGTAACAGACTCTATCAACCCTTCTTAATGTGAGACCCGAGCCGCTTCTCTGTGAGAAGCAGCCTGGTGTCCTCCCTAGAGAAAGTCAAAGAATACATTAGACTCCATCACGGTCATTGTGAAAGGCTTGGTGGTTTGTTGTTGACTTCCGCTGGAAAACCCAGGAGTCCCTGAATTCTGGCTTAAGCATCTCTTAATATAGTCAGTGATAACTCACATGCATCCTGCCTGCATCCACCCCTGCAGTCTCTTTCAGGGGCACAGCAGGCTAAAGCACTGGGCACACATCTATATGCTGACGGAGCACAGGGACTTATAACCCAGAAGGAGGTATGGGAACAGAGCGGCCCTTGTTGAAGTTTTCAGTTAGATGTGGATTGGGGAGATTAGAAGGCCTCTGTCCGTTTTCAGACTGTTGCAGCGGCTGTGAAAGTACTCTTGACCTTGACCTAATTAAATATGTATAGCATGCAGGTTATAACAGTTGCTAGGGTGGTTGAGTTCTCTCATTTCAAAAAAAAAAAGAAGGTACAAACATTTATTTTTATGTGCACATGTGCATGTACAGAGTAGGCTCTGGAAACTCTAGGGCCTTAATAAGGGTTTGTTTTTGTTTGACTTCAATTGAATCTCCCATTGCTTTCTTCTTTTGCTACCCTTTGCTGAGCCATACTGGCTACTCCCTTGTCTCAGGCACTCCCTTTCCTGCTCTGATGCTCAGTGGTTAGAGCAGTGTCCCGCGGGAGCTAGCGGGGAGTGTATTAGTACAGTGGGGAGACAATCCTGCTGTGGGAACAACTCTGCCGTACATGCTAAAGTGGAACCATGTGTCCTCGGTGATAAGTTGCAGGCAAAAAATTATAGAACAGATGGCCCAGGGAGGGTTTCTATGTCTCATCTGGACACTGCAGTGGAGCTTGGTGCCACTTCATACCAGGCACAGAGACACTTTCTGGAGTGCTCCACCATCCTTGAGCCAAGTGACCTGCATCTTATGATAGTCACTGACTTCTAAGCAGTACTTCGTTGCCAGCCTCAGGGTTT
Source organism: Microtus ochrogaster (assembly GCF_000317375.1). Lineage (NCBI taxonomy): Eukaryota > Metazoa > Chordata > Mammalia > Rodentia > Cricetidae > Microtus > Microtus ochrogaster. The sequence continues at coordinate 5,190,349 of NW_004949121.1, read as the reverse complement.
TGGACAGGGTTCCCCTAGATCATTATTCAATTCTATTTTGAGTTTACTACTTTCCCATAATCCTTGATGCTAAAAATAAAAGAGAAGTGGTTTGTAATATACACAAATTGTTTGCACGTGAAATCTTGGGCTTTAGAAACAGGTGCTACGGCAGATGCACACTGAGACTCACATCAGGGAAGTATTTTGGTGGCAGCCCTTTGGTTTTAGGTTTGGAGGGGAGGTTGGCAGCTTCTGTGAGTGTCTGTGTCCAAATGGAGGTCTGGTTATAGTAACAGCTTTCTGATCATGTAGGATTACTCTATCATAGGAAGTAAAGCATGTTAAAACATAGTAAAAAAAAAAAACCTATCCTACTGCACGTGCTGGCTTTGGGGGGGCCTGGGCGGTTTGGATGCTCAACCTACTAAACCTGGATGGAGGTGGGCGGTCCTTGGACTTCCCACAGGTCAGGGAACCCTGATGGCTCTTCAAGCTGATGAGGGAGAGGGACTTGATTGGGGGAGGGGGAGGGAAATGGGAGGCGGTGGCGGGGAGGAGGCAGAAATCCTCAATAAATAAATAAATTTAAAAAAAAACTATCATGTTATTTGAGAGTTTACAAACTATGTGTTAACTTTATTTACACATAACAAATTATTCCCGAACCTGGAAGTTTAAAACCTAGGTACCTATCACATCTCACAAGAGCTTGGGAGTAGTTGCTCAGCTTGGTGGTCTTTCATGAGGCTGCCCTGAATTTTTCATGTGTCTATCCTTTCCAAGGTTAACGGTGGCTTTGAAAATCTTAATCTATCCACATTGGCTGGCCCAGCTCAGTTCCCCAGGGGGTTGCCTGGAGGTTTCCGTTTATCACCTCATGCTCTGTCCCAAAGGGCTTCCTAAATAGAAGAATGGAAGAAGAAAGGGGGAAGTAGAGAAAGAGAATATGACAGAACAAATATGAGAGAGGGAGAAGCCAAAGACGCAGCTTTGTTATGTCTTTTCACACATGGTACAACAGATGTCACACTGCCCCTTTCTGCTTTGTTTTTCTGGTTACACACATCAAATCCCAAGTCCACATGGGCCAAAAGAAATGGTGGTAGGAATTCCAGGACACAGCCTGATTGAAAGGCCATCTTGGGAAGTGGCTGAAATTCCTCCTCCCCAACACACACACACACACACACACACACACACACACACAAGAATTTCCATGAGGCTTTGAGGTGAAGGGTATTCCAAGTGTCTAGGCAGAGCTAACAATGCTAGATTATATCTATTTTGGAAGGCATTTGCAAACCCTGAATAAGAATAGGAATTCTTCCATACTATCCTTTCTATGCTTACCTGGGATGCCGTGTTTATCCCCAAGATGTGACTTTGGTGTATATTCTATTGGTACAGTTGGTCCTTTGTCTGGAGCCTCATTTGCTTCCTTGCAATCAAAGAGTTTACTGTACGCTCCAGAGTGGAGCTGACAGGCCTACCACTTCCTGATGCAGCAGACACTGCTTGTTTCTTTCCTCCATCTCCTGGCTTGCCTGCACATGGGGTGGAGAGGTCTTGCTGAATTTATTGCATCTCCTTGAACAGGTCCCCTTTATCACTCACAAGGACTCTCATTATGCAGCCTGTGCTGCCTGACCTGGTCTTTTCCCAAAGCCACCATCATTCCTGTGTGCTGTGGAATTGGAGAGCGTTTTATCCATGCGGCTTAGCCTGGAGTCCTTCATGCTTTATGAGCTCCTTGTCGACACAAATAGACCTTTGCAGGTGTCCTGTCACGGCACGTGGCTCATGACCCAAAAGTCTACTGGAAAGGAAATGTCAGCACCCTTCCTAATAGCAGTGCTGTACTGCATAGATATTCTCATATCTGCTGCCCCTCTGGGGCAGCTTGTTGGCTCTGGTTGTTTTCATCTCCTGGGAGCTTAATGGTAACAGTACCCATGGCCACTGGTATATTTTAACAGATACAGATCATGCCAATCCTTGCCCTGTCCCAGTTTTTCTAAGTTTTATTTATTTTCTTGGGCCTTGTTCTCACTTGGATGTAATAATGGATGGAAACAGGTAACTGATACTTCACGACTAATTTAATGGCATTCATCTGTTTGGGGCTCAAATTACAGTTCTTTTAAAAGACACCAGATCCTACAAATGCTTGTAAACTGACTGAAGATGGAATTTGTACTTAGCACACTTCTTCTCTCTTCCCCCGTCTCTCTCCCTTCCTCATGTGCACGTGTGTGCACCTGTGTCTGTGTCGGGTTATGAGAGAGCCAGCAACTTTGAATGTCAGGAGCCATACATCCACCTTTGTGATATGAGGTCCCTCACTGGACCAGACTCGTGAATTAGACTGGGCTGCCTGGCCAGCAAGTCCCAAAGATCTGCCTGTTTGTCTCCCCAGTGCTTTTTACTTGAGGGCTGGGAATCAGACTCAGATCCCTATGCCTGTCCAATAGGCGCTTTCCCAACTCAGCCATCTGCCTGGGCTCTTGCGTGTGATTTTTGGGATGGGTTGTCTGTCTATTCATATATAGAGAAAATTGTCAGTGGAAGAGCTGAAGCCAATGTTGTTGGATCACCGCTGTGCTCACCAGAGGTCAGGGGAAGTTCCCTGGTCTGGATGGGTTGTCAGGGCTGTCGTTCGCCTTCTCTTTGGAATCTGGCGAGATTCATTCTATCACTAAATTCCTTGACGTATTATGTCCTTCAGAATACCTGTCTTCAAAACTCAGAAGAGCTGCCAATTCCTTAAGCACCCAATGTGAAGGCATAAGGCCTCATCTCCCCTGAGAAGACTCTGAGTGGGAGAGCTCTGGTCCCATTCAACAGGTTTGGTCACTTCGCAGGAGACGATGGGGAAGCCTCTGCCCAACATGGTGCCACTTTCAAAGCTCGCAAGAATGGCATTGGGCCTCGTGTCTCCTTCAGTCTAACTGGTAAATACAGTGGCCAGCCATGGCACATGATCTCAGACTTATCCTTAGGGGCTATTCAGGAATGAGACAGCATTGGGTAAAGCCACCAGTGAGGGTGAGTGCATAAAAATGGAAGTGGCAAAAAGTCTGACAAACACTAGGATTTCTGACAATTATAAAACGCATGTACCCACTTCTTTTCAGCCAAGCATCACAAATCACGTAATGACAGGGTTGTCTTCTTCCTCCACATTCCCTCCCTGTCCCGTAGAGCTCATGAGAGACTTAGCTAGGCTGAAAATATGAGTGCCTTGTCTAAGGCTTTAAAACAATAGCACAGTGTGACTGTGATCTCTTAGAGCTATATTTTTACTGTCATGTCGAGTGTATAAAAGTGCTTGGTAATTGCATGGTCCTTCCCATCTGCAAGACAGTAAACACCCGATGCACATTAACTCTAATTCTCCAACTCCTCTGCCAAGAGCAGAGATTGTGTTGTGCCTCCACGGTCCCACTGGTCCATGTATGTCCTCCTGAAGTGTCCTTCTGAAAGGGGCAAAGCTGGTAAAGTGACAGCCGCTCTAAGAATGGTAGACTGTGGGGCTAGGTAAAATGTCTCGGTTTTCCACAGAAGCAAGAGCACGAAGGATTAGTGTTTCCTGACTGCAGAAATCAAACACCTGCCTTTCAGCCTTTGCACTATCACTGGTAACTATGTTTGATTACAGATTAGATTCCTAGAAACATTAGGAAATCATGTCTGTTAAAGGATGCAGAACCTTGTTTCTGATGCATTGTCTGCTGCCAACATTTTGCAAAGAAAACCATAGCCAGTTCGTTGGTAGCAGTTTTTGGCATCCTGTTTTTTTTTCCTAAATGTCTGCTCTTCCATTGTATAGTCTGTTCAGTCTGCCGAGAAGTTCCTTTGCTGTGAGGTCTCTTAGTTCATGTAATAATAGTTGTCAATTCCAGAGGCTATTTTTGGGCTTTTAGGATTGTATCCAAGAAGTTTTTGCCTATCCCTGGGCTTTGTTTTCTATGTTTATTTCTAGTGAGTTCAGCATTTCAAGTTTTAATTTAATGTTTGTTCACTTAAATTTAATGTCCATGTTAATTTTTTTGGATAGGTGTTGTGTGGAGCTGCGGGTTGCATTCTGCCACCCAGCTCCTACCACAGGCTAGCTTTACCCGAAATAACAACACACAAATTGTATTCTTTTAAACACTGCTTGGCCCATTATATCTAGCCTCTTCTCGGCTAACTCTTGCACCTGGACTAGCCCATTTCTAATAATGTGTGTAGCAACCCAAGGTGTGCTTACCGGGAAGATTCTAGCCTACGTCCATCCTGGGTCAGAGCTTCATCGCGTCTGCCCCAGAGAGGAGAGCTATCGAGTCTGAGCTCACTTCCTCTTCCTCCCAGCATTCTGTTCTGTTTACTCCACCCACCTATGTTCTAACCTATCAGGACCAAGCAGTTTCTTTATTAGCCAATGACCTTCCTCTATCAGATAGGTGAGAGATACCATACTGATACCATCTTTCTTCTTCATGTCAGTATCTGGTTTTTAAAGCATCACTTATTAAATACGATGGGTGTTTCCACTGACAATTTTGTCAAAAATTTGGTATCCGTAGCTATGAGGGCTCATTTCTGGGTCCAATTTATGATCCACGGTCTGCATGTCTGTGCTTATGACAGCATCAGGCTGTCATTGTCATGATGACTCTATGCTATAGTTTGAAGTCACATGTTCTGGTAACTCTGGCATTATTCTTTTTGCATGGGATTCCTTGGCCATCTGTGATCTCTGTGTTCCCATACGAAGTTTAGGATGTTCCCCTCCCCCACACTAATTCTATGAGAAATGTCATTTGACTTTTGATAGAAATTGAATCTGTACATTAATTTTGGTAGTGTAGCCATGTAAAGAGGTTTCAATGAGGGGGAGAGAAGGAAAGAGCACATGTGTGTGTGTTACTGGAGGGGACACTGATGATGAGCACATGTGTGTTGTTGGAGGGGACACTGGGGATGGAGCACATGTGTGTTACTATAGAGGACACTGGTGATGAGCACATGTGTGTTACTATAGAATACACTGGTGATGAGCACATGTGTGTTACTATAGA
>NW_004949121.1:5161895-5184719 GCF_000317375.1 Microtus ochrogaster | reverse complement strand
ACACTGGTGATGAGCACATGTGTGTTACTATAGAATACACTGGTGATGAGCACATGTGTGTTGCTGGAGAGGACACTGAAAGCCTCAGTGGGGAGAGGAGCTGAAAGTTGACGAGATGAATGACTGGGGAACCACTCAAGTGTGCATGAAAATACTGCAGCTAAACCTGTTACTTCGCCTGTTGATGAAAACTGAAAAAGTCTTTTGTTTCACAAAGTATCTTGGTTTTATTGCTGCCTTTTCCTCTTTTTCTCTGATGAATGGAGTTCAAGTAACCTAATGAATTTCCAAAGGCTCAGTAACTAGACTCTAAAACATAGTTTGCTTGTGTATGCATATATATATGAAAGTTGATTTCTTTATTCTAGCATACGCGTCCTAGGCATCACCATCAGGGACAGACTTGGAGGAAGGCGCCTTTACCTGCTAGGTCATCTCACCACAACCTCTGGTACTTGTCAGCAAAGTACTTAGGAGTATAACAGGTAGCCTGTAGTTTTAATTTTCTGCTAATCTTTTTTGTGGTTGCTTGAGACAGGGTCTCCTTACATAGCCCTGGCTGTCCTGGAACTGACTATAGACTATGCTGGAGTCAGACTCAGAGATCCGCCTGACTCTGCCTCCGTCATGCTAGGATTAAAGGCGTGTATCACCACTGCCCTAGTTTGAATTGTCCTAACTGTAGTCTTAATGAGTGGCTCCAGTTAAACCAACATGACTTCAATCCATTATGCAAAGATAACATTTATTCCATTAAAATTTGCTAGCATGATTGCATCTCTTTAGTTCTCACAGCACAATAAATTGTGTTGAATGTTCCATTTCTTTGTTTTTTGATTTTCTTATTATGTCTGTAATGACAACATATTTAAAATAAAAGTCTTTTAAATGGCAGAATAACGTGATAACATGTCCTCACTGATAATTTAATACTTGGCTGTAATGAGCTTGTCTGAGAGATTTCATTAAAAACAGCAAGGTGCCTGAACATCAAAACCAAGATGGTTTTAATCACAGAATTATAGTAATTATAGAAATCCCAAGATTTTCATCGGACATAAAAGGCTTTCAAGGGCAAGCCTACATTTTAATCCTGGTACTAATAACTATGCATTGTTCTAAATTATAGCTGAGAGACCCTTGGGTCCAGAGAAACACTAGAGAATATATCAGAAAGAAAACATTATATAGTAAACTCTTACAGAAAGTGAACTAATGAACAATTTTGGTAGAGTGGGGACATTAGTAAGAGGCTTTTCTCCTAGGCAGTGGGAGAGGACCTTCCAGGTGTGAGCATCCAAAGCAGCAGGTGCATGATGCATTCCGAACAGTGAGCCTGCATCAGTACCATGTCCTGAGTGCAGAGAGTGACTTGGAACCTCCTCTCCCCACTAGGGATCTGGAGGCGCAATTTGTGTGGATCTTTCTTCCCTTCAAGACTGGGACACACAACACTAGGAAAGGATGTGGTTATTGGCCAAGACCCTAGATTTCCGAGGTGGAGCAAGGATACTGTAAAAATAATTTCATCATTATAGGGATTATTTAAAATGCCATTTTCATAAAATGGCAAAGTGCAGGTCCTCCTCGATTTTAGGAGACCTGGTGTGTAAAGATACACACAGAAAGGTTTTATTAAAATATCCCTAAACAAAAGATTTGTTTTATCTATTTTATTGGTTCATTAATTCATTCATAATTATGATGATGAGGATGATTTTAAAAGAGAGAGCAGTTCAAAACTAGCATATCAAGAGATATTGTCTGAGATAGAAGGAGAAAGGGGGCCTTGCGGACATAAAGATGGTGTGTCTGGCTTGCTCCTCCTTTATTACAAGGATTGGTTGTTGGGTGTAGTCATTCTATGAATTTGCCAATGACTAAGCAAGACACAGAAGTCCTCATTTGGGCTTAAGAGGCATGCCACGAATCTGAATCCTGGAAAGATAGCATCGCATCTCCGTTCTCGTAACCCATCCCTTTCTGTGGTAAGCGACGCAGGAATGATTGTACATTTGGTTGGACAACTGTCACAGATTCTTCCAGCTGTGTTGCCATCAGTACTTTTCTTTGCACATTTGAACTTGTGGATACTTCCTTACCTGTCCTGAAAACCCGATGTCCATTCTGATGGTCATTGAGCATGCCTAGGAGGAGAGCACATGGGTACACACACACGTGACTGCCGTCATCTCTCTACTTGACAGCATCGGTAGAAAAGTCCGCTGCCAGTAATTTCAATGTCATCAAAGTTTTGCTTTTGAGCATTAAAATACGTGTCATCATGAAAAATTACAACATATAGAAAAATAAAAGTAGAAAAAGTCTCGATTCTCAACAGAAGAAGTACTACTTGCATTTAGTAGTTCTTCCCAGACGTCTTCTCAAGTTTCCTTTGAAGCACTTTGTGTTTTGATTTACAAACACGCTTATACTTAATATCTACCATAAACAATTTCCATAAATCTTCCATAAATAGTCAACCAATTGGCTATTGATTACCATAGTGAATGAGCCCTCAGTGTCTTAAGGCACTTCATGTAACTGGATATGGGGTTCATGAAAATCTCAACAACTCTAAGGTTTCTGAACATGCAGTGACCAAAATTACTTAGAAGTCAAATGCCCAGTGAATCCACGTTTTTCCTGCAGTACTCACCCACGCTGCACTGGGAGACTTTGTGGAAGCCTTGATTCTCAAGATAAAGCACACGCACTTTGCACTGCAAGGACTGTTGCACCACACACCAACAGTGAACACCTCAGCCCAGAATGATGTTGTGAAAGGCAGTGTATTTATTATTGCATATGCAAAATTTTCCACTCTTGTGGACACATAATGGCTTGATTATAGTAGACAAAGACTTCTAGTATTTTCCTTCTGTTGTTCCTCAGAATGTATCAAATTAGTGTATCTTGGATTTGTTTGTGTTGAAATAATTATTTTAAATAATTTCTATGTGAGCTTTCCACTAGGGCTTCATAAAATAATGGCCAAACAAATGTTGACTTGGGATCAGGGCAGCGTTTTCAATAATTTCTGAAAAATCTTTAAATGGATGTCTACTGTTTTTCATTACATATTTATGCAAAGTGCTTTTCTTAGCATCAGTGATTACAGAATCAAAATACCAATCAATTCTGCAAAATGAGGAAGGTGAGTTCCCATCCTGCAGGATCAGATACTCAGCTGAAGTTGAATTATGTCAGGTAACCGCAGCCCCCTCAGTAATATGCACATTTGCTTACTCAGCCATAAACGTTGAAATTATATAAATATGAAAGAATTGCATTAAAATAAATGTATGATTTGCGGTAGCTAAATATTTGACTTGGGTGATTATTTTGTTTACCTATATACTTTGGATCAGGTGAAAACGGGTCCTGACTGGAAGTTCCAGTGTGAATGGAAACACTAAGGGCCCTGTCTTTTGTGTCTCCTCAGGACCCCCTCGTCTTCGGCACAGCAGGAAGGCTATGATGGGAGCAAATGAAAGAACTTGGAGGATCCACTTAATCGATTGTTTCTGCCTAGAAGATCTTCTTTTGGAAGCAGGAGAGCCGTCTTACGTAATGGTTGACTTCCAAAGGCAGGCCGCCTTCTAGAAGGAAATGGATGAAATTGGTCCAGGGGACTTCAGAGGCACTGCGGTGTAACCAGGAAAGCCCTTGTGTGGGGCCTTCCCGGCGCCCTGGGATGCTGCACACGCTGGACGCATGGCCTGCACCTGAATGAGGATGGTCCGTCGTGGGCTGCTAGGGTGGATTTCTCGGGTAGTGATTCTTCTGGTTCTGCTCTGCTGTGCCATCTCTCTCCTCTACATGTTAGCCTGCACCCCAAAAGGCGACCAGGAGCAGCTGGCACTGCCACGGGCCAATGGCCCCACGGGCAAAGATGGCTACCAAGCTGTGCTGCAAGAGCGTGAGGAACAGCATCGCAACTACGTGAACAGCCTTAAGCGACAGATCGCGCAGCTCAAGGATGAACTGCAGGCACGCAGTGAGCAGCTCCGCAGCGGGCAGGACCAGGCCAGCGATGCTACCAGCCTGCGCTCAGGCTGGGACCCTGCACCGAAAGCCCAGGCCGATCTGCTGGCCTTCCTGCGCGGGCAGGTGGACAAGGCCGAGGTCCATGCAGGTGTTAAGCTGGCCACCGAGTATGGTGCCGTGCCTTTCGATAGCTTCACCCTACAGAAAGTATACCAGCTGGAGACTGGCCTGACCCGCCACCCTGAGGAGAAGCCGGTCAGGAAGGACAAGCGCGATGAGTTGGTGGAAGCGGTCGAATCGGCCCTGGAGAGTCTGAACAGCCCCGTGGAGAGCAGCCCACACCAGCGTCCTTACACAGCTGCAGACTTCATAGAAGGTTGGCATGCTTTGAGATTTGGGGGTTGCAGAGCAGGGATTGAGAAAACACTTCGTTTCTAGGATGACTGATGGCTAGTTTTATGAAGGAGACACCAGTTTGCTTTGAGATTTGGGGGTTGCAGAGCAGGGATTGAGAAAACACTTCGTCTCTAGGATGACTGGTTTTATGAAGGAGACACCAGTTTGCTTTTTCAGGCGTACTCTTTTCTCCCCTCCTTCTCTTGGAAACTGCACTAAATACAATTAGCTGTTCTGTGTTAGAGGAAGGTAAAACTTCATGCTTTGGAAGGTAAAGTGCTTGTCTGGAAAGCATGAGGACTCCCAGGAAGGCAGCTCACAGTTTTAGTAAAAGACGTTGCATGAAAAAATCAGGTGGTGAACAATCGAGGAAGACACCCATTGTCATCCTCTGGTTTCCACATGCAAACTCTCATGGATACATTATCATACACCCCCAAAAACAAAAGAAAAAAGATAAAGCATAGATATAAAACTCTCAAACAAGTAATTTCATTGTGTCTTTTACCCTAGACATTTCTCGAAACTGGGCTGTGCTAGGAGACCCAGACGAAAGGACAGTAAAGCATTCACATGTGCAGACCCTGTAGGGGACATGTTGCATGTACCCTGTGTGTTCAGCAGAACCCGTTAGGAGATAAGGGAAAGGAAGTACATGTTGATCAAGGGGAAGGCTGGTACTACAGATCTCAGGAGACAGAGGCTGGATTTGAACCCGAGAAGATTGAGCCTTGAGTGTACATCCCTAATTGTTGCGTGTCGGACTTAGCTGAGGGAAATGGGAGGAGTGGCTGACTCTTTTCATGGGTGCCAGTCGCTCTGGGACTGATTGTGTCTGTGTCTGATTCTTTAGAAGACATTCTCCTTACCTCTTTGGAAGACTCGTTAGTATCTTGTTCATTGATGCATTATTACTGGTTCCAAAACTTCTACTAAATTGAGCGAAGTCTTTGAGGGCATGTAGTTCCATTGTTTGACCTCTGGATAGAATCTTCTTCAACATGGCCAGAAATAGAGCTGTGTCTTCTTACCTGTCACCTTTTCTGTCAGGAGACTATACCATTGCCCCCAGCAAAGACAGTTTCTCATCAGTCAGAACTTCTTCCAGGCAGGGGTGACAGCCAAAATGGCCAAGTGTTTGCAGTGGAAGTGTAAGGAGCCAAGTTCAATCCTTCAGGACCTCTCACCACTACGCACAAAGCCAGATGTGGCAGTGCACACCTATAATCCCAGTTCTGGGGAGACAGAGACAGGAATGTAACTGAGGCTCACTAGTCAGCTGGCCGAGACTGCTTGGCACATTCCAGGCCCATGAAAGACCCTGGCTTCTACATGCATGCATACATACATGCACCTACACATACAAGAGCACCCATGCATGTGAGTATGCACATATGCATGCACTCACGCGCGCGCACACACACACACACACACACACACACACACACACACACACAAAACCCTCTGCTATTTTTCTTGTTTTCTTTATGCACTTGGATATCTTGTGGTATTTTTTTTAAATTTTATATTTGAGCCATGACTTCATGAAATTTTAATATAGAACCATTTTTCATATACTTAGAGCCACGTAAAGAAATCATTTACATGATCCATCTTTTGCTGAGAGGATTTTTGTAACTCATATATCTGAGATACAAAAAAGACAGAGCATGTCTAGCCACAAACAAGTGTGCTGATAAGCACATGCTGGCATTCAGGAGGAGTTCAGGGTGGGACGAGGCAGCATCGCATTTGATGATGCTTCATAGCTTATGAGCTGCTTCTCCATATATTATTTTATTCGCTGACCCTCGGGGGGATCATTAAACCTCATTTTAAAGAAACCACTGTTCTGCCACGCTCCCTTGAGTACGCTATAGATTGCTGCCCACACACAAAGTAATCTGAAAAGAGCTTGATTACAAATCAATTCTCGCAGCTTGGAAAGTTTGCCCTTTTGATTTTCCATCTGCCTTCGTTTTTGAAATCTCCATCTGCCTTGCTTTATCTGGTCTTGCTATGTAAAGGCAGGCTTTCTCAGCCAGCAGGGGCACTAAACCTGGTTTGTTTGCTCTGATACCTGGCTGGCTATCTGTTAGGGGTCCTCTCACCCAAACTGCCTGGTGTTGGGTCCATGTATAAAACACAAATGATATTCCCAGGGCAACCAATTCACATGTATCTTCTGAACTTAGTATAAGTCTAGACAGTTACTCTCATGGGTTATATAAATGAAGACAAAATGCTTTAAATATATTTGTGTGTAACTGATAGTTATGAAGAGCTCAGGTTATTTAATTTTTAAATTGTTATCCATAGCGAAGCAATATGGGGGCCATCTTTGATAGTCATAAGAAGTGAGGCATTTGGGAGGAGTCTACAAGTCAGAGGAAGATGCAGGAAGTAGAATTTAAGTTCAACACAAGGAAGAAATTGAAGAGTGTTGCCTCAGAACTGAGCGCCATTCCTGTCACTGCAGGAATGAGCTGGAGTTGTCGATTGTGGTTCTTGTTGCGGAGAGGTGGGTGGACTGAATCATACTTAATCTTTTCCATCCTGAATCTTACTTGATCTTCTCCATCCTGGCTCACGTTTCCTTCATCTGCACCTATTCAGAATGAGAGAAGCAACTGGGAAAAGCCCACTTGAGACCTGCTCTCTACACTGAGTCTGAGCGGTAATAAGAACTTCGCTGGGAGTAATATATTTTAAACAACATATTTGCATTTCTAAACATAACTGGAGAGAAAATGGTTTTGTCTGATGTATACTTTGGTGGTCCAAAGTTGGAGCCATTTAGCAAAACTGCATGGGAAATTAAGTTAAGCAGGAATGTTGTGTGTGCTCAGGGGATTTTAAATGAAGTCAGCAAATCTGCCTGCCGCTGGACTGGCAAGGCCAGGATGGGGCTCCTTGTGGTATACTAGTTTCTTCTCCTGTTGCTATGACCAGATACTTTACAAGAAGCAACTTGTGGGTTTATTTGGGCTTGCAAGTTTTTAGAGAATATAGTCTACCCTGGAGGAAGAAGCATGGTGGGAGGCAGATCCGCAGGAGGTGGATGCTCCTCAGATCACATGTTAGTGGACAAGAAGCACGGAGCATTCAGGAAGCAGGCTCAGGCTGTAAAGTCTTAAGGCCCTCCCCCATTTACCCCCTGCTTCCAGCCTGACTCTGCCTCCTAAAGGCTCCACACCCTTCCAAAGACAGCACCACTCAATGGGGACTCAGTATTCAGACAAACGAGGCCATGGGAACATTTCATGTTCATACGGTAACAGTGTTTAAAGAAATAATAAAGCCCTACAGGACGGAATGCTTGCAGGTAGCTGTGGTGTAAAACCTAAGGTGAGGCAGGTGACTGAAGCACGAGGCTCTATATGGTCTACAATGAGACCCTTAGGCTCCTTGAGAAATAGCTTGCTCCTCTGTCAATAAGAAACTTGCTGTGCATGTCTGCCAAAGCCCTTCTTAGATGCAGATGGAAGAAAAGTCCACCATCAATTTGCCAGGTGACCGAAGGCAAAATCACCTACCCAACAAAAGGAGAAATTGAGGTTTAACACTTAGGACGTCTGGTGTTGCTCTGACAGCTCTGTACTTCTGTAGAGTCTGCCTACATAGTGTATTGTCTGCAGGACTTGGTATTTCTCTCTAAAATCTGAGGGGAGCGGTAGTTGTCTCTGTGTCCAGGGAGTCTCGTAGGCACTGACGTTTATGTTGGAGTCTCATTTAATAGCATTACTTTTTTGCAGCATTTGGGATAAGAAGTGAACATCAAGCCCCTGCCTCAGAATGTCTAACTGTTCATCTTCCTGTTTCTTAACATTTTAGTACTTATTCTGTCAGAGGAAGATACGCACACTGGCATGCCATTGGCATGTGTCTTTGATTTTACGTTCTTAAAGAGAGTCATGGATATGTGTGGCATCGTTTCACAAAGAGATTTACCTTCCTAAATCTTCTGCAATCCAAATATGTGACAGCGGGACCCTACATGAGCCCTTAGTGTCTGTTGTCGCCGTACGGCTGTTCTGTCACTCTGCTTCCTGTAGCTGCAGCAGGGTTAGTGGCATGGCAAGAGAGTTCCCACGCCAAAAGGCTCAAATTAGGATGCCATGGAGTCAAACTCTGACTGTCAGAAAGGCTTTGAGGGGGCTGCGATTTGAACGTGCCCCTCCAAAAATTAAGATGGTGACAGTGTGGCAATCTTGAGGGCTTGAGCACTCACAAATTAAAGCCTCAGGAATATGACTAAGGCGTTTACAAAAAGGACTTCTCGCACAGCATCCCCTGTAGAGGTTGCAGGACTGCACAGACAATGAGCCCGAGCTTAAGGGAGTCCACCGCTGTGCAGAAGTTCATTCTGCCCTTTACAAACTATCCTGCTTCAGGGTTTCTCTTGGAGCTGCAAAACTGATTTTGAGAAAGGTACCCTGAGATGTATTTTCAAATCAGGCAATTTGGAGGTTGCTATATAACCTATAACCGTGTAGCAAGTTGTTCAGTCAGTCCTGACCTCCTGTCCATTACAATCAAGACTGCGGGGAGCTCTTGAGTTTTGGAGATCCATCGGTTGTTTGTCACCATGTGACTTCTACAGGACACTGTGATCACTTTGTTCAAGCTGGCTTTGTCAAGTCCAGTGCAACTCCAGGTCTGGAGTTTAGCAACCTATGATAATATGCCAGGGATGACAGTGGGCAGGAAAGCATGGACATGCTGACTGACTGTTAGCCACTTGATGATGGGGTAAAAACAATAAGATACATTGTAATGAACTGCTGCACATCTGGGGGTCCAGTTGCAGAAATAGGGAACAATGGGGATTTTGCACCCTGGGTTACCCTTGACTTATTTTTAGGGTATGGTGATATACCAGGGAACAGGGATGAGGGGGTTTGAAAGAACTGTGGAAAACAAAAAAGTATGTAAGGTCTCTAGGTAGACCTTAGCACCCTAAGCCAGTGTCTGAAAAAAACTGAAGGCACAGAACTCTTGATATCGGCTCTGCTGGACCACAGCTTTCTAAGCAATGATGGCTGGTAGGTGTTGCTTCTGGGAAAGGAGTCACTTTGAACCTGGTTTCTGGCTTCTCCAACTGGGGATTAGTTGGGGCCCCACCCTCAGACTTCATCAGCATGTGTGCATGGTGTACTTCTTCTGTGCACAGAACGTCCCCCCTGTTTGAGAGCTAATAAAGGATAAAGCCAGTTGTCAGGCTTAAAGAGCTAATAAGTTGTTTAAGCAGAGTGACGAAACTGAGTGAGGGAGGCTTGAGTGGACGAAACCAACCTTTGGTGCCGTGAGCTTTAGAACCAGTAGCAGGTAGCAGCTGAGAGGACACGGAGAGGTTGAAGATGGTGAGGTATGAGCTGGGCTTGAAGGGCAAGAATGGGGACCTGGAGAGGGAAGGTGAATTAGAACCTAGAGGAAGCAGAGAATGGAATACCATACTTCTGGAAGCAAGACTGATTGAACATGGGTTAAGGTAATGCCTAGAAGAGAGGTGGTCATCACCAGCAAACAGGCGAGAGTCCGTGGACTGTACGAGCCTGAGGGTGGGCCACAGGGATGCTTTGGATCTGGAAGTACACCCCAGCTAGAAGAGGCTCTAGAGCCCCAGCTAGCCCCCTTCTCATACTTCTGCAAGTTTCTAGTGTTCACCAACTTCAGCATCCTGCAGACCCCTGTACCCTGTGATGGTGATTGCTATGGCTTATTCCAGCTGGTTGCATGCTTGAACACATTCTGACATTTCGTAAGCATAATCTCCAATCTCATGTAAAGTCCTCTTTCCCTGTGATGAGGGCCTCTCATTATCTCTATTTAGCCCAGGTGGAGTCTGAAATTGGAAGAGGTTGAGAACTCTAAGTCTGCACAGCTGGTGAGCAACAGCTGAGCCTGAGAATTCTGCTGCCTCTGCTCGGGAGGTGACTGGCTAAATATACTAAACAGCCTTGGAGTGACGTCAGGCAATGTTTTTTAAAGCAGGTGCAGGACTTTAAAACATACTGGGTAGGGGCCTCCTGCTTGTGACTCATTAAAAGATCCTTAGGAAATTGTATTGTTCAAAAGTAAAGAAAAAATATATGTTGGGGAGACAGAAAGAGGCACAGAAAAAAAACTATGCTGAAGACAAAGTCTTTAAGGTTGCGTTGTTTTGTTTGTGAAGGGCTGGTTTCATGAGGCCCACAATAGCCTCAAACTCACTATCCAGATAAGAATGCCCTTGAGCTCCTTGCCTGGCACGTTCCACTTCCCATGTTCAGGGCTAACAATGGATTGATTTAACCAAAGGAAGATGTAGCGCCATCAAGCTCTATTCCCGTAGCTCTAACAGAATACTGCAGATTGACTAACAGTAAAATCAACAGTAGGAATAACAATAGAAATTCATCACATGACTTGAGGCTGGGAACTCCAAAACAAAAGAAAATCTAGGCAAACTCACTGCAATGGGAGAGCGCTCGAAAGGCAGGACTATGAATTCATTCTTGGCCTGATTGTCTCTTGGAGATGCCGTCACCTAATATTATTACAATCAGAGACTTCGGCATGCTTTAGAGGCGACGGTGAAACGACAGAAGGTTCATGGAGCCTTTGACATCAAAAGCTTTATGTGAACTGCTTGGACTCATTCTCTCTGAATGATTGCAGAGCTGTGGGAAAAGGAAGCAGAGAAGATGCTGGATCCGAAAACCTCACTGGCTTCCCCTCAAAGCTGTGGGCTTGCTAGTCAGTTTCTTAGGGGCACAGGCAAGGTTTACATCACTGTCCTGTAAAGCCTACTTTTCATCTTCTCTGCATATGAGGTCGACAGCCCTGGAGCATCTCACTCCCTTTGCCTTCTGCTGCCCCCTCCTTTCTCTGTCTGCTGATGCTCATCATGAAACACACCTTGACCTTCCTGCTCTGCAGAGCGCCTCATCAAGACAGCCCTGGATTGCTGTGTAGCCAACAATTTATACTGTTTCCTTGGTGAAATATTTTCTGAGTCTTTCCTCATTCTTTCCAAAGTAACATCTCAGATGTGAGGTCATTGCTCATATTTTTTCAGCCGGTTTATCAGTCCTTTGTTCAGATTTGACTGAGAGCTGACATTCACCGACCGCTTTTAGAAACAGTAACTGAAAAGCCTGATTTCTCTGTTCACGGATGGCAAACTGTTACAGCAGTCTTTCCTTCTGGATTATTCCATTTGGAGCTCTATTAAGTGAGGCTTTGAGAAGTCGGACTTCCCCAGGTCCTGTGGCTGGGGAGTAGTGGAGAAGCCTTGTCTCCTGGTCCGCTTACCCTTCCTTCTCTGCAGTAACCTTTAGAAGGTGTCTCAACCAGCTTTTGCCTCCTATGTCCTATTGTACACACAACACAGCCTTTAAAGAAAGAAATCACTTGAAATTCTTTGGAGGACATAGTTTTATAAAATATGAGGTTACATATAGTGCTCACATTTGGCGTTTTTCTCTGCCTTATAGTTTTACTGTACATTGGCAATGTGGATGGGAGGATGCTTCCCACAGTAGTAACCACTATGACCAGGTTTCCAGCTTGACCCACAAATCTGAAAATACAAACTCAAATCCTGAGAGCTCTGGGTAGAAAAGTAACTTTCTTGGTAAATGACTTTCTTTTTCTGTATTAAGCTTTGCCAGTTCCTTCTTGATTTAGAATCTAATAATTAAGGCCCATTTAATGACTGTAGTATGAAATAGTTTTAAACTGTGGGGAAATTGCAAACACAGTGTGAGATGCCAGCCATGGCACAGTCACCAAGACTGGGAAAGTCGCCTTACTGAAGAGTTTGACCGCTGTACTTCCGAGTTCTTTCAACCAACCACAAACTGAAACTATTCGATGGAAAATTCCAGGAAAAGGGATTCGTCATTTCATTATAGTATGTTATTTTAATTTTCTGTTTCATTGTCTTGTATTGTGTTTAATTTAAGTATTAAGCTTTATCACAAATGAACATGTATATGTAGAGCAAAATCAGTTGTGTGGAAGGTTCTGTAATCTCTCTGGAGGCTCTTCAGATTCATGGACAATGGGGAGCTACTGTACAATGCTATTAAAGTTCCTTTTCCTCTTTTCACACTAGGTGCCTCTGAACCTCTTCAGTCTGCCCTTGAGGGTTGTCATTCTGAATTCTGTATTTTGCAGATGTTCCCTTGCCTGTCCCCCGTCTTTCTAAACATGACACTGCTCAACTGTTGTGCACACTCTGCTTCTGTTGTCCTTTGACTCTGAGGTTTCATTGAAGTCTTTCATATTGACCCATCTCCTTGGTGAAGGTGTGAGCCAGGGCGAGCATCGCTTCATGTGGGGCTGCATTTTCATCTCTGGGGTTCCCATTCTTGTCATTACCACCTCTCACCAGAAGTGACCTATGAGGCTGTATGCATCTCTGCTGGAGCTTTGAACTGTCGACCCTTGTCTTTTAAATTCTCTGCTCCATGGGTCTACTGTCTGTAGCATACCTGGGTCTGGTTATGTTTGATGGTTCTTTGTAGATTGATGGTTTTCCTTGCTTTTCTGGTACCTCATATTTTTGCCCCAAACTAGACATCTTGTATGGATAGTGGAGGCTGAGGTAACTGAGAATGGCTCTCCCAGCCTTTAGGGTGTCAGGGAAAGGAGATCATCTACATGTTTCTCAACATGTAGGAAATGCTGTATGAAATAAATCCATTTCACAGGCTGAAAATATTATAGGTTGAAAATGCACCTAATATCTAAAGTCGTAGCTCATTCTTACTTGCCTTGAACATGATCGTAAAACTTATATTAGTCTAATATTGGATGAAATAACCTACTTTCTATTAATGTATTGAAAGCTTCATGTAGTTTATTAAATGCCTTGCTGAAAGTGGAAAACAAAGAACTATACAGACTCCCTCCTCTGGTAAGAGAAGGTTCAATCAAATATCATCAGTTGTGGACCAGACCCTCTGTGATCAGGATGTAGGTGAATGTTTGTTGTTACTGTGGCTACTCTTAGTGAAACAGGGGCTTCAAATATGTCAGTGGTATCTGGATTTATGTCTATGTTTAGGGTGAGGGTTGCTTTGACTGAGCACAGTCTTTGGGGTCCTGAAATTTAGGACTTCTATGTACTCTGTATCTTAGAGAATATCTCCTTACATTTTTCTCCTGTGAGTGTAAAAATTTCAGAAGTGCCCCCAGGCTATTCTATTGTGACTTGTTTCTGCAGCTTGTTAGCCTGGCTGTGCAGGGGAGCACAGAGCCGTGCAGTGGGGTTGCTGCGAATGTTTGATTAAATCTCAACCTCAGGCAGGTACCTTGCCACTGGGTTTGGGATATTCTCTGATCTCACCCCAAGAGGAAGACTCCTTTACCTCGTCCTTCCCCAAAGGAGAGAATATATGATACGCTTTCTCACTCAAGTGAGGCTCCCTCTCTAAGGAAGAGACAAGGGTTCAGGATTTTCTTGTCCTTCCCACTTGGCTGCTTCCCCTCCCCAGGTCACATGGTGTGGCCTCTGGTGGTTCCTTTTGGTCATTTTTGTTAATAGTCAATGAGATTTCAGGAGAAAAAAAATGGAAAACTAAAAGCTTCTCCAATAAACAAAAATAAGACAAAATACCTCCCTAGGGACATCACTGTCCTGTTGTGCTGGCCTCCATCATTTTGATTTTCCTTTTCGTGGTTGGCTATCTACTCCACAACACAAGTTCTCATGCTGCAACTGCAAATGTAGGGCCAGTTTGTTGTTCTTTGAGGTTAATTTTCCTTTAAGCATTTCTTTTTTAATCCTTACATTTACTTATTCTGGCTCTTTTTACGATAAAAAATATTTGTACTTTATTAAATTTTGCCTGGAAACAGAAACGTGAAACTCTCTTATAAAAAATAATTTAAAGTCGAGTAATGACTTTATTGGCCTGTATTGTGCTGCAAATCAATCATCTTGTCTCGTACCTCACAACCTGGTCTCCACCATTGCACACAGTTCACCAGTTTATAAGAAATACATC
The DNA here is from genome assembly GCF_000317375.1 of Microtus ochrogaster. Taxonomy (NCBI): domain Eukaryota; kingdom Metazoa; phylum Chordata; class Mammalia; order Rodentia; family Cricetidae; genus Microtus; species Microtus ochrogaster. The sequence goes on along the minus strand of NW_004949121.1, from coordinate 5,170,335 downwards.
TTGTTGATTTCACTCGTGAGTTTTTGTAGTGGTCACACCCCAAATCTGGAAGACTATTGACAGAAAATTTACTTTGAGTGAAACCTCAGTTCCTCTGATTTATGGCCATGGGTGAAAGGAATGCCATTTTCTGTGCAGCTGGATTGTGGGGTTTCAGTGATAATGTAAAAAGAGGAAGGACGTATTTCACTCAGTCTTTCAGAGGCTCTGCTCATCACGGTATGAAGGTATAGTGGAGCAAATCACATCCCAGGAGCTCACAAGCAAAGAGAGAAAGTGCCTGTGTTAATGATGGCCTTCTCCATTTTCCCTTTTATACTACCTGAGCCCTCATTCAATGGGATAGCACCACCCAAATCCAGAGTGGTGAAAGGTTCTCACACATACACATAAATGGCTTTTTAATAATCTCCCATATACGTCTTATTCTAGTCAAATTGACAATCAAGATAATTCATCTCTCTCACACACACCCTTTTTTATACCACTATCTTGAGCAAAGCTCTTATTCTTTGGGTTTTAATGTTGCAAATGCTGCCACTTGGATTTCTTATCTCAAATGCTGTATTCACACAAGGACATGTATACTTTTTTAAAGAGATCATTCTTTAAGAATTTCATACTTTTTTTTATCATATTCTGTCTCATCCTCCAACTCCTACTGGATCTTCCCCTCTCCCTACACAGTAAGAAAGAAAGAAATGAAAGAAAGAAGGAAGGAAGGAAGGAAGGAAGGAAGGAAGGAAGGAAGGAAGGAAGGAAGGAAGGAAGGATGGGGAAGGGAAGGTAAAGAAAGGGAAGGGAGGGAGGAAGGAAGGAGGAAGGAAGGAAAGGAAAAAAAGAAAAAGAAGGAAAGAAGGAAGGAAGAAAGGGAGTGAGAAAGAGCAGAAGGAAGAAGCCACTGAAAATCATGGAATCTGATTTATGCCGAGTAACTTCTGAACATGGGGCCTGCCCTGGAGTGTGGTTGATATGCCCAGTGTCACTCTATTGAAGAAAACTGATTTTCCCTCTCTGAGCAGCTCTAATTTGTGAATGACTTTTGACTAGGGATGAGACTTTGTGCTCATGTCTTTACTCCATGCTGAGATTCTGAATGTCTTGAACTTGTGCTGGTCTTATAAATGTTGTCATAGTATCTGTGAGTTCGTATATGCATCTACCTTGTGTCTAAAAGATGCTATTCCCTTGTAACCACACACTATGTCTGGATTTTATCTTTCTGTACCATCTTTTGTGTAGCTCACCAAGCCTTGAGTGTGAAGTGTGATAAAGATATTCTGTTCAGGGCTGACCACTCCCAAGTCTCTCACTCTCTGCCTGCTGTCCAGTTGTGGTTTCTGTGGACCATGTAAGAAAGCTTCTCTTATGAGGGTTGAGTGATCAGTGCCACTCACTGATCTGTGGGTACAGCAATATGTCATTAGAAGTCACTTCATTGCCATGTTCATTTGGCAGAATATCAATTGGCTTTCTATCCTTACTGCATCAGTTTATAACAATGAGTACAGAGGCCCAGGTTAGTGGTATGGAGTGAATCTCTCTTCCTCATTACAGGAACGTGGGATCATTGTTTTCTATTTCTTTCCTCCTTACGCATAAGTCTACCGAGAACCCTTCCACGACATTCTGGTGTTTAAGTCCTCTGGACTTGGGAGTCAAAGGGTAATTGGGAAGAGAGGAAAAGGTACTCTCTGTTCCCAGCAAACCATGTGCCCTTTCTGTGCACATCTTCCACAATTCCATCATGTATGCCCGAAGACACATGAAAGACTAAGGCGTTATTTCTGTTGACGTCACTTTACATCACCCCACATAACACTTCATCAGGAACTACTGAAGCCAAGACTTTAAAGCTGTAAGAGGCATCTTTCCAAATCCTGTCATGCTCCTTCCTCTGGAATTCTGTCTTGGGGATTACCTCTGCCTCTTTTCTTCACTGTGTGCATCTCATTGAGCCCTAGAGCCATGACCAGCAACTCATAACTAACTCCCGAGTCCATCCTACTGCCAGCCTATAAAAGAGTCCATTCCTCTCTCGGTGACCCTTGTGGTATAACATTATGAGTTTCCAAGTTATAACTGTGAATGGATTTCACAGTTACATTTTGGGAGGATTTATGAAGAGTTACATGCCATGCCGCAGGATGGAGGGAGAGAGCTAAGTTGGTACTATAAGCATTTGCATTTGGTCTCAGCATACAAATAAAAGTCAAAGAGTGGCAGAATACACTTGTAATTCCAGTGCTGGGGTGGCCAAAGAGATGCCGAGGGCTTGCTGGCCAAGAAGCCTAAACAGATTGATGATTCCAAGCCAGAGAAAGAGAGAGACCATGTCTCTAAAACAAGGTAGATAGAAATATGAGAAAAGGCTGACCCAAGGTTGACCTCTGATTTCAGATGCGTATGCTCACACATGCACACATATAAACCCTTTCCCTTACACACACTAAAAAAAATGTCTATGAAATAGTTTCAGATCTCAGCATAGCCATAATCTGTACTTTCAAGTGACTTATGAATATAGTTTTGACCAGAACACATCTGTAAATAAAGGATCACATTCTTGTATTTCCTAGCTTTATCCATGTAATTGTCAGAATCTGCATTATTTCCCCAGAGAAAGGTAGCTCATTGCTAGGAACAGTGAGATAACTTTGACCATTAGCAAGCGACTGCATGTACCTGAGACGTTCTGCCTGTTTCCAGATTGTTCATCAGAGTAGAGATGTTTGTCACAGCCACAGAGAGTTTGTTTGTGAGCTTTGCGTCATTGAAAGACAACATCTGATTTAAAGGAGAAAGGGTTTAACTTGATCCACAGTTTCAGAAGTTTTTAACCATGTTCCCTTGGCTCCATTGCTGCTAGGTCTGTGGGGATGCGGAGGATCGTGGTGGGGGTACATAGGAGAACAGAACTTCTTGCCACATGGTAGCTGGGATGCAGAGCACAAAAGACAGGAAGAGGCTGAGATAAGGTCATATTCATCAAGGACTATTTCTTCGAACTAGAACTCATCTCCTAAAGTGTCCACCACCTCTCAACAGCACCACCACCACCCGAGGACTAAGTTTTCAACACGTGGCTCATTGAGGGACGTGCCTGCTAGGTACTGTGCGGAAGGTTCTGACCTTGTTCTACTCTAGAGGGAAAGGGTGACCCAGGAAGCTTATTCCTATTACACAGGGGGAGTTGGAACTGAGTTGTAAATGGATAAATGAAAAAAGTTACCCCATCATAAAGGCTTTCTTAGGTCTCATCTTTAACTCTTTCTGCCCCCGGGATTTTGCTTATATTGTAGACATAGATGAGGGGAATAAATAGGCCTTTCCAACTATGGAGGGTTCCATATGATTTATCAATTCATAAGAAAAAACAGAATTTTGAGAGATGAGATCCGGCAGCTTTGTGGGAAGGACACTGACTGCGGGGAGCCAGTGGAGCCAAGGGAAATTAAGGGAAATTGCATGAGGAAGTAATTAGGTTAAGTGTTAATTGAAACTTCCCAGCTAGCTAAACGTATGAATAGATGTGTAGTTGAAAATTGTGAGATGTATAATTTGATGGTTTCAAAGACTTATTCACAGGTCTCTACTCGTTGAATGTGCCTTAGACACTATTAGTGCTAGCTATAGACAAGTTAGACAATATAATTCCTACTCCAGGGTCTCATAGATAGACAGCAAGTGCATGGATAATAACATCCCAGGACCATGCAAGGAGTAAGTGATATAGAAGAGACAAAAAAATTGTTCTGTACAGGTTGAACTATCCGGGAAGGATATATCATGGAAGAATACTGTTGAACATGGCTTTGAAAGATCAGGCCAAGTGTGTGTGTGTGTGTGTGTGTGTGTGTGTGTGTGTGTGTGTGTGTGTTGGGCAGAGAGAGAAAGAAAAAAGCAGACACAAAGAGAGAGAAAGACAGAGATAGAGAGAGACAGAAGATTTTGGTAATCAGAATAATATGTATAAAAAAGATATGTTTGCCAGCTTTCTATATGTAGGCAACTGTGAATGATAAGATAAAACTTGAATATAAGGTAAAAGGATCATAGGATGGCGTGGGAGGAGGGATCATGACAAGGTAGCAATGCTGAAGAATTAGACGGATCAATATTATGTAAAACACCAAAAACAAATAAATAATGATCATATTGAATATGATATATAAATATTTTGTTTATTCTGCAGGACCCCGAGGCTATGTACTATTTAACATGTCATGATAGATTTAGTTACTAGCTGGGCCACTCAGATAGCAAGAAAGAGCATCTATTTGACAGAATTTAGATAGAGCCAGTACTAGAAATCAATCTGGAAGATCCTAAAAATGTTAGCACATATGATAAATCATCATCCTATGATCAAACTCTTATACTCGAATGTGTCTGCCAGTGAAACACAAAATACACATTCACCCCAAATTTGTATCCAAATGTTCATAATAACATTGTTCATTACAAATAGAAGGTGAAAGTAACTCAAATATCCATCAGAGGATGATTGAATAATAAAACATGATACAGTCACACAATGGAAAACAGAGTCTTAGAAAGAAATGAAGTGGCCTGGAGAGACGTCTCAGCAGTTGAGAGCATGTGCTGATCTTGTAGAGGACCCGGGTTCCGTTCCCAACACCCTCAATGGTAGGACACAAGTATCCTTTACTCCAATTACAATGGATCCAGTGCCACGCCTGACCTCCATGGGTACCAGTCTCTATACAGTGTATAAACTCAGGCAAAATACACAGCACATACAAAATTAAATAAATCAAGAGAAAAAGAAAGGAAGTAATGACATGCTAGAGCTTGAAAGAGTTATACTGAGTAGAAGAAGCTAAACAAAACGGCATATGCTGCATAACTCTAGTTATGGGAAATGTCCATAGTTGACTGTTCTCCTGGGGCAGGGCAGAGATTAGTGATTGACAGCTCTTCCCCGGTGGATGGATGGGATGGGGTGATGCTCATGTGCAGAGCTCCCTTTGAAGGAGATGACATACCCCAAATCTAGGCTGCAATGGTGGCAGAACTCTGTGTGCAGCAAAATAGCTGGTTTGTATACTTCAGATGGTAAATTGCTTGGCACTATGTCTCAGTGAATTGATTAAAACTAAAGGATATAATCTCTATCCTCAAAGAAAAAGTAAAAAGAATGAAGCTGGAAGATGAGCTCAGAAGTTTTGAGAAGGTTTGAAAAGAGTCAGGTGACTGAAGAGCTCCCGAGGGTACAGAGGAAGCGTGTGAAGCTGACATGTGCTGGACATTGTTTGCTTCGAGTTCCATGGTCATCTGGACTTTTCCACAGAACATTTTCAACAGGATTTAAGGGAGAATCTAATAAACATACTTATATGAGAGTTTTTTAAAAAAGGAATTTAAAGAAACTATTATATTTGTTGATGGTGGGTGTCCTTGCCACTTAGAGAATGGCGAACACACATATATATCCTGTTTTCATAAGACATTAGTGTGACGGGGAGGTGAGGCATTGACCGAAAGAAGGGAAACTTAAATCTTATTTTTACTATATGCAAGGAAACAAAATTCAGTGGAGAAAATTATGAAAAATCTCTGCCTATGTTGTTGTGATAAAACTCAATTGACTACCACAAAAATGAATTTCCAACTTGGAAATTAATTTTCCTAATTCACTGTCTCTAGCTGAGAACTAAGTAGTCCAGCATAATAACCAAAATCACATACACCATTGACTGGTGGCTGTGTGTTGGCCCTGAGGCTCAGGTGCTGGGCTGGCAGAATGGGCTGGCTGTGAGACACAGCTGAGCCTCCAGATGAGTTTGAAGTTTCCATCACCATGAAAGTCTTTAGAACAAAGCTCATGAGATGGAAGCACCATGCCTCATATAGGAAAGGCTTGCCAGCAATCAGCAGGGCAGCCAGCAGTGTAGATATCAAAGATTTTAATACTGAAATGGGGAGCGATTGGAGGTTGGAACGACAGAGAGTTGATGTGATCTACAAGAGCAGCAGTGTGCTGAAAGCTGATGGTAAAATGAAGTTCGCCACTCTGGGACGATTATTTGTCCAGCAAATATCTACTAAATCCCACAACATGCCTGGAATAGCCCAAGGACCTCGGCTTGAGGGCTGCATGCCCTTGACTCTGGACAAGTACTCATTTAGAAGGAGGCTTCATGGTTCTCATGTAGTTAGTCACTTCTTAACTGAATGCTATAAATTTCTAGATGTTTTCTGAGAGTCTCAGCAGTTATCAATGAGCCTTTAAGGCTAGCATGTAAGGACGTTATTCATTTTCAAGTTCAAAGTTTGAGTTGTGAGCGTTTATGATCAATGAGCAGTTTGCGAGCAATGCTGAATGTACTTTGGCTTCTTTTCCATGGTTAATGAAACCATTAATCTCTGTAACCTCTACCCCCAAACTATGCTGCATACAGTTCACAAAAAACTGCAGATCACTTGGCCTAATATAAAATATGTAGACCATAAAAGTATGCTTTGGTAGCCTTTAACCATGAGCCAAAAATACTTAGAACAAGTCGTGTCCTTTCCACACTGTTGGATAACACAGAAAGGCTGAGAATAGAATGGGAAAGGAAAGAAGACTTTATTTTCATTAAATGTGCACATAAAAATGAGTTATTACTTAAGCTCAGACAAACATCGTTAAAGGAACTGATAGATGTACAAATAGGAACCGATAGATATACGAGTGTTGGCTCATGTATGAGAGAGAGAGAGAGAGAGAGAGAGAGAGATTAAGAAAAGAAAAAAATAAAGGCACAAATTGGGTATCAAACAGTTACAATAAAGAAAGTAAACATATTTATAAAAATATATATTATATAAAAATAGATTGATGAGGCTGGGTGAGCGAAATGTATATTTAGTAATATAGTATAAATTTGTAAAACAAGGTGATCTTTATCAAGAACCTTTAACATTTTCAAACATTTTCCTAGTGTTTTCATCTCTGAAAATGTATTCTGAAGAATATCTATGAATATTTATATCATGAGGCTGGAGAGATGGCTCAGTTGTTAAGAGCAAATATTAATCTTAGAAATAATCAGAGTTCAGGTCCCAGCACCCGCAGTGTGCCACTCGCAGCTACCTGGAACTCTAGTTACAGAGGTATCTGATGTCTCTGTAGGTCCTCACACATATATACACATACGCACACCTAAGCACACATCCACACATAGGCATACACACATACGAACCCAAACACCCGCAACACATAGACACACATGCATACACACATTACACACACACACACGCATGTAGAGTGTTCATAGTTAGAAACAGTCCTGATGTCTAGCAAGAGGAGAGGTACAGTGTCTGTACAGAAGCATAGAGGAAAGCTTTGCGATGATAACTATCATTTTAATGATGAAAAGCAGAAAACATAACTATTAAGAAGACAAGATTAAGAGGCTAAAAATACTCAACTTAAATAGCTTTTTATTTTTATTTTTTTAATGTGTTAAAATGCCAATACTGTGTTCTCCAGACATCCCACTCTAAGCAACTGTTGTCTTTCTACTTTCTGATAGGATATAAAAATGCTCAAATTATAATGCTTAACTCAAAATAAAATGTTTATTTAATATTTAATTGGTTTAATTTTGCATATATATATATATATAGTGTCTGCATGTATGTATGTGTATCATGTTTGTGTGGTGCCTACGGAGGCCAGAGTTGTGCAGCAGATATATAGGAACTAGGGTTTCAAGTGGTTATGAGTCACTGTGTGTGTGCTGGAAATGAAACCTAGGTCCTCTGTGAGATTAGAGAGTGTCATTAACTGCTGAGCCATCTCTCTAGGCCAACAAGAATGTTTGACTTCCTAACCAGGACAAAATAGCATAGTAGGAAGAGACAATATCACAGGAGTTCTCTCCTGAGCTTCCCCATTGTCTACTCCATCTGGAGAACCCAGAAGAGAAGCAAACAAAATTTTAGATGACCCATCAATCCCTGGCACTTTTACAGGGAGACAATCTGAAGAAATGACGCTCTTTACAGGAAGGTGATCACCCGCTTTATCCTTGTAGCCTGAACTTCACTTCTATCAGCCTCCCAAATGCAAGTCAGCTGTGCAGCTCAGACCAGCCAGGTCTACCAGATGTTCCTACAAGTATCGTGGGTTAACTGAAGTGGCAGCTATGGTTCCTTGAAGATTCCTTTTCCTCTTGAATCTTATAATGCTTTTTCACTGTCTCAGGACTTCTGGAGGTTCTTGTGAGATGAATGAGCTTCACCTGACAAGAGGAAAACAAAACAAACCCTTCTTCCTGCTCTTCAAAAGTGAAAAATGAATAAGTAAAAAGACTCTCTGCAACAGCACCATTCTAATTTTATTTGAAGTTTATTTCTTTTTTTTAAATTTATTTAATTATTAAGGATTTCTGCCTCCTCCCCGCCACCGCCTCCCATTTCCCTCCCC
>NW_004949121.1:5153625-5161795 GCF_000317375.1 Microtus ochrogaster | reverse complement strand
CCACCTCCATCCAGGTTTAGTAAGTTGAGCATCCAAACTGCCTAGGCTCCCCCAAAGCCAGTATGTGCAGTAGGATCAAAAACCCATTGCCATTTCTTGTAGATAGTTTCTCTTTTTCCTTCTTCTCAAAAAAAAAAAAAATGTATCATAGTTTTTTCCTTCCTTCTCAAAAAAAAATGTGCCACAGTCAGTTTGTGAAAATCAGAGTGAGCTGTGTCTGCGTGTGCTGCCTTCCATCTGTGGCCTGTTCTGTACTCTGCAGTATATTTAGAATGCCTCAATTCATAGTATTTCCCATGCTATTCCAAGAGGGGATGGGAAGTCAAATGGAAGAGCGGAACCATTGACCAAGACTGCTCTTTGAACGTGCCTAACTCTTAATCTCAGCTCCCAGAAGTTAGAAATATTTTGGGGACATCAGGAGAACAGATGGCCAGCGAAAGCAACAAGCCCATGTGATAATTAGTCTACCCAGGCAAATGGGTCATTTTATGAACTCAGAACAGATATGTTCATGTTTGTGACACTCTAGGAAAGACTCTAGAATAGACAGGGTGGAATGTGTGTACAAAAATAACATGATTGATAGATCAACTTATCACCAATTTACTAGAGATTTCTTCGCAAATAGGCTGAAGGAGAGGATTTCTGTTTGTTTTAAATTGGAAATTAACTTAGAAATCATTGAAATTTAAATTCGGAAACACTTGCCTATATTTAATCATACTTGGAAAATATGACTAGAACAAGAGAAAGACAACTTAATGTTGCAATGATACACAACGGCTTCCTCTGTGTTCACTGTGTTTGTGTGCTGTCATTGTGGATTCTTTGCTGGGCAAAGAGAGAGAACCAAGCTTACACTACTAGCTCATGCTAAGGTGAAGTGAAGTGTCTGGCACTCTATACAGATTAAATATTGACTGAATATATGAACTCATAGATGGATAAAACTGTTCAATCATGCTGATTCTGCACAACTTTTTCCTTTGGTATTGCCATGGATTTTGATTTGACTGTTTTGTGGGAACTGATTTGATTGTAGACTAGAGTTACTACTTTTATTACTATCCCAATTTTCTCACTTGGTTTACTATTTTTCCTGTCTTCTATGGATGCCTGACAACACTTCCCAGTGTGTGCTCACACTGATCTTTGCTATGACCCCTTCTAATCTCCCTGTTTCTACCCCCATTTTCTTCTTGAAGGAAGTACATCCTCAGCTCTTGAAATGGAAGCTCTTGCTTCTCTTTGGTCTTCTTTTCACGTCACCCTAACTGCATATGAGCAATCTCTAAAGACCTCCAGTCATCACTCATGGACGGGGAAGTTTGATTAGATGACTCGCCTCTCCCACTGCTTCTTCTCTGCTGGTTTTGATTTGGAGTCAGACTGCCTGGATTTAAGCCCCAGCTGAATACTTAAACTAACTGTCATATATGCAGGGCAGTTAGTTTATTTTACCTCTTAGTTGTTTAAACTGTGTTTCTCAGTTTATTTGCAAAATTGAAATCATTAATATCAAACTCATAAGGTTATTGTACACAAGCAATTCTTATACTACTTTTATATCAATTAATGCACAACAGATACTACCAATTATTGTTACTGTTTTTGTAATTTTTGGCTTTAGACTCTTTGTTGCATCTCTGGGGAAATGTCATCGTTTGAAGAATGAATACTCACACATTCCTGAATTATTGTTGATTTTCTCTAAGATACCATTGATTAAGATATCATTTTCCTTTCTGGACTTATCTCCAAAAATAATACCATTTAATGCAAATAAAACTAAACAATTTCAGTAAGGAAGTTAGAATTCTTATTTAACCCTATGTTAATTTAAGGGTACCAGGAGTTATATTGAAATGTATAGTATGTAAACCAAATTTTTTTCTCAGGCATGTTTATGGTGACTTTATTCATAATAGCCAGAAACTGGCAACAACCTAGATGTCCCTCAAGAGAAGAATGGATAAAGAAAATTTGGTACATTTACACAATGGTGTATTACTCAGATGTTTAAGAAACATCATAAAATCTGCAGGCAAACAAAATGGAACTAGAAAAAAAAATTCTGACTGCGGTAACCCAGACCCATAAAGATAAATATCGTATATACTCACTTATAAGTGGATATTAGCTGTTAAGTAAATGACAACCGAGCTATAATTTGTAGACTCAAAGAGGTTAGGTCAAGAGGAGGGATCTGGGACATGCAGGGGTCTCCCTGGAGGGGGAAATAGAATAGATTTTATAGGTAGACTTGGAGTGGGAGGGGCGGGAACAGGTGAGGGAAACCAGGTGGGGAGATGGGGTAAAGAGAGAGAGCAAGAGGAGAGACGGCTGGAATTGAGGCCACTGGGGGTGGAAATCTGGAGCAATAGACACTTCCTGCAGTGTCTGAAGGGGACCCTAGTGAGGACTGCTAGTAATGAGGTCTATGGAGTCTCAACTGGCCATCTCTTGTCACCAGTAAGGTGACAAATTAAAAACAAATCATATTTTTTATAGATAGCATATGTGTTTGATCTCTTGGAAGGCTACGATAAGGAGCATTTAGGATATATGTCAATATTCACTAACATATATTTGAACATTTCTTAAAATATGTGCTTCTGCTTTCTCCTGTCATTCATTAAACTCTTGATGACATTCTAGAATTCCAAGGCTTCCTCCACTCAAGAGCTCGGTGCCATCATGGTCCCCACAGTGTTCCTTTCTAACTACAGTTCACACTGTGGGGATGGGTGGCTCACAGTGATACTCCTGTGTTTGTGAAGGGTGTCTCTGTGCAGGGAACTTTGCTGAAGAACAGAGATATCCAAGGCACCGAGCTGTGGCTCAGGAGGTGTATTTAGATGACAGCTTCTCGCTTTTTGCAGTTATCAACAGGTGGCCTTTCAAAGCCTGATCATTTTTCTTCCCTGCAACTTGACTCATTGCTCTTATTGACTTTCCACTCATGCTGCTAATTGCTATTAGATTCCAGTTTCTCCATCCCGGAGCTCCAATGCTTCACCTATTCTAAGTGGAGACCCCACCATGATTTGCCCCTTCCATGGCTTTCCCCTGGTTATGTCCAGGAACCTGTCTGTCATGACTGGCTGTCCAGGAACTGCAGGTCTAAGGAAAAGAAGCAGAGAAAGACACTTGTCCTTTGACGTCCAGACACCACAGTTAGGACTAGGCCGTGAAATGTTCTTGTGAGGAATGCTGGTTAGAGAGAAACTGTCTTTTCAAAGCGGTGCTGTGTAGCAGAATATTAACATGATCAATGAGTCTCTGGTGCAGAGTCTGAGCAAATGTTAAAGCAAAAGCTTTTATGAATAAAATTTAAGCTCTTTAGAGCTGTCAGTTGGAGAAAAAACTTGAGGTAATTCTTCAAAATGGAAGCTGTATATAAAATTACAAGTTGGCACCCAAATGCTGTTTGACTCTCTTTCCCAAAACTAATGGGTAAAGGATTTCTCTTCACCCGTGCCTCCTAAGAGGAGTGGTAGTAAATCCTGGTTTCCTTTCGGGGCCTTTAGGTCATGGAGATCATTTTCAGTTAGCATTGCCTCAACTATTGTACCCAGTGTGTGTCCGCTGCTGTTCCCAGCATTGAGGAATCCAGCAGTGAACCCCCCACAAATCCAGGCTTCTGGAGCGTATTCATTAACTTTTAGCATTACTGTTGTGAAATATCCGGAAGAAAGACCTAAAGGTATGGAAGATTTATTTTTAACTCTTGGACTCTGGGATTTTCCAGTTCATTATGGCAGAGAAGATAGGTATCCTTAGGAGCATGAGGCATCTGGCCACATGGAAACCATGGCACCAGAATGGCAACCTGGCAGACACAGAAATAGGACCAGAATCAGAGGCAGGTAGAGCCTCCAAAATCCCATCCTTAATGACCTACATCCATCAGCTGTACCAAAGGCTTCATAACCTCAGATACAGTTAACAGTAGCTGAGAGCCAACTCCTAATGCCTTGTGGGTAATGTTCCAGATTCGAATAATAAAATGGATGGAGGAAGTAAGTACACATGAAGAAGTCCATTCACACAGCCTCAGAATAATAATAAGAGGTAATTCCCTTTGGAGAAGAAACATAAAGGAGTTTATAGGGACTGGGTATTATGGGAAGGGTATTATGGTCTTGAATGAGACAGAGAGGCTTAGCTTTATTGAGAAAATAACATCTGAGCATGAAATCGAAGAGGGAGCCATTCGTGTGGCTGCAGGAAGAGATGTCTAGTGGGAGGAATGACTGCTTCCCAAACCCTAGGCAAGGTTGTCCCTGCTATCATGGATGAAGGTGTCAGATTCCAGTGTGGCTAAGGAGTGTCTGATGGAGAGAGGAGGCAGTGAAGTCCAGGAAGTAGAACCATGTCGTGTGGTCAGTAAGATCGGAGAAGGAACTATGGCTTTTACCTGCAGTGGGGTAGGAAGGCAACAGCTGGTGGTAGGGAAAGGGCAGTTTATTATCCAGGGTTCTCTAGAGGGACAGAACTTATAGAAGGAAATATATATCATTCTAATATTCATATTTATTGATCAATATATATCAATTCATATATATCAATGACTCATATATATCATTCATATACACAAAATATGATTTATTGGAATGACTTACAGGCTATGTAAGGTCTAGATAGTGCAACAATGGCTGCCGACCATGGGAAGGTCCAGGAATCCAGCAGTTATTCAGTCCATGAGGATGGGTGTCTCAGCTGGTCTTCAGTGTGTGCTGGAGTTCCCAGTTAGTCTCTAATGCAGTGGAGGAATAGACTTGCTAGTGAAACTGAGGGCAAGCAGGCAATAAAAACATCTTCCTTCTCCCATGTTCTTTGCATAGGCTGCCAGCAGAAGCTGTGGCCCAGATTAAAAGTGGGTCTTCCCACCTCAAAGATCCAGATTAGAAGTGAGTCTTCCCACTTCAAATGATTTAACAAGAAAACATCCCTCCCAGGTGTGCCCAGCCATTTGGATTTGGGTTAATGCCAGATGTAGTCAAGTTGACAAGCAAGAGTATCCATCACAGGTAGCATGACCTGCCCTAAGTTTTGAAACCGTCATTGAGTGCTATATTGAGAACAGATTGCCCAGAGGCAAGGCACCAGCAAGGACATCGTTGGGTGGCGTTGTCCGTCACTGGGCAGCAAGTAGGAGTCTCGGGTCATGCTGACAGCCAAGGAGGTCGTTAGAAGTGGCCAGGTTCTGGTCAGATGCTACAGTTACAGCTAATGTGGTTTGTAATAGGCTGACAGGAGGAAAGGATGAAATGCTGAAGACTGTGGTTATGCCATCCTGTGTCACGATATAAGTGAGCTGCTGCCGGCAGAGGTAGCAGGAGTGTGTGCGCATGTGTCATATGAAACTATCTGTATGTGTGCACAAACTGTTCTAGAATGGTAAACCCTGTGTGGCTAAGGTGGTCATTTCTATTGCATTGGTTTGCCTGGGCTACTGCCACAAAGCACCATAGACCAAGTGGCTTAAACAGAAAATTTCTTTCTCACACTTTGGGATACTGCATAAATTCAAGATCGTGCTGTCATCCGGCTTGCTTTGTTTTGAAGTGTCACCATAGAGGTGACAACCTTCTTGCTATGGCTCTTCCGGAGCCCTTCCTCTATAAGTGTATATCTTTAGGATCTTTCTTCTGTAGTCAGCATTTTTTTCTTTCAAGAACACCAGTTGGACCCGATTTGAATCCGTCTGACGGTCTTGTTTCAGGGAGATCATCAAACTGCCCCTTGCAGGATATAGGATGAAGTGATACCCAGGGAAAGACACTCTGAGCTGAGTAATGAAGAGTGAATGGGAACTGACAGAGGAGTGGGAACAGTAGGCTGGGGAGGGGCAGGAAGCCATGCGTGGCGATGTCTGCAGAACAGAATTTGGTAAATTATGGATGTGAAGCATTTTTTGATTGGATGTGTTCAGATAAGGCTGTTGATGTTATTAAATGATCAGTAAGCCTATTGTGCCCACCCCTGTGTGTGTGTGTGTGTGTGTGTATATGTGTGTGTGTGTGTGTGTGTGTGTGTGTGTGTGTGTGTGTGTTTAGAGTCTGCAAAGAGCTCATGTGAGGATGTGTGCTCGGGGCTATATATCAAGCTATCAATGCTGTAGAATAATAGATGAGAGATCTATCAACTCCTGTGATAACTTTGAAACATCCAAAATGTATTTCCAAAGCTTCTACAAGGTGTTGGATTCCAACATCACCATCATTTTTAGCTTAGGGCCTGAAACGGTGAACTCACAGACTTGTTCATTTAAATTCTGTATGGTCTTTGGGATGGCTGTGTTTAAGGATGCAACACATTGTCTACTTATATTAGCGTTTTCCCTTCATATTCTGATGACTGGGTTGGGCATTCGAGATACAGAAATTATAGTATTAGCTATGAAATTTGATCTCTCAGTGTGTGTGTGTTTGCCTTCAATCTGGGAATGTCTTTCCTCTGGGTTGTTCTGAGGTTTCCATGCGTGTGCCCTGTGATGTGATACTGACTTCAGAATATTTTTGTTTTGTTTTTTGATTTGTTTTGTTTTGATTTCTTTGTAGCTTTGGAGCCTGTCCTGGAGCTAGCTCTTGTAGACCAGGCTCGCCTCAAACTCACAATGATTCGCCTGCCTCCTGAGTGCTGGTACTGAAGGTGTGTGCCAGTACCACCCCATGCAATATTGTAGTCTTTGACAGAGATGTTGGCAAGCATAGTTAACTAGAGCCCTATGACCCCCTCACACAATTAGATACCAGTCCTAATATCAAGATTGTCCATGAGTATGTTTCTGTGAGCCCACTATGTTTCTATTGCTTTGTCAAGTTGTAAGGCATAGAAAAGATTTAAAATTAAGATGTAATCTTTACTGTAGTTGATAAAACAAAATATGAGATACATGAAGATAAAAAATAGGACAGATATGAGCAAGTTGTTGTTTGTGATGATAGACACCTACGGCAGGAGGTCAAATGGGCACCAGGTAATCAGGAGACAGAAGAAACCCATTGCTTCAGCAACACCAGTCAGTAAAGTTAGGTAAGAGTAAAATGTGATTGGGAAGAGTCTGGTTTCACTAGCCACAAAGAGGAAGCAATGTCCTTATGAAGCGAATGTCTGACCCTCTGGAATAAGACTATCAATGTGGCATCTCACCAGCGGGAACATTTTAGGAACTCGTACAGATGATGTCCTGACACAAATGGGGACCACCCTGAGGACAAGGTCTAGAACCTTTCTCTTGTGGAGGAGGCAATGCACAGCCTTGTGAAGGTGGACTGCGTGAAAGGTTACCCTGTGGAAATGTTAGAGGCATCATTCATTGGGAATACAGATCCCTTGTGTTTCCAACTGCCATGTCCCTGTCAGTCCTAATTGCAAAGAATTCATTCCTGGGGTAAGCTCGGTAGGGATGTCAGAGAAAGACACTCCTGTTTTTAAGGACACATTTTATATCTTCGGTGCAAACATTCCTGATTCTTGAACCTCAGAGAATTTTACTTCTCCACGATGCCCCAACATTTGAGTGCTGGGCTCCAATTTAGTAGTGCACACTGACATATTCATATTTTGAATTTAAGTATGGAGGCAACTTAGGTATGTAAGGCTGAATTCATTTACAGTCCAAACCTGAGAAAATCAGCCTAGTGTGTTCTGAGAGGTGTTCTCAAAGTTGTGGCTCAACAAAGATGTGTCTGTCTCCCTGCTGCTTATGACTAGCCCGGCTCTTTTTTCCCAGTATAATGCTTTTATTGATTCTTTGAGAATTTCATATAAGACACCCTGGTCACACTTGTTTCCCAGTTCTTCCATGTCCTCCTCCCACCCTTGACACCTCCCTCCCTAATACCCCCCCAAAATAAAGAAAAGAAAAAAAACAGGTCCAGTTTGTGTTATGTATATACTCACTGGAGTATGGGCAACTTCTCCTTTACATAGAACTGAGTCCTCCCGCTTTGGCACCCGTCAGATACCATCAATTGTGGAGAGCTACACCTCAACATTCTTGTCAAACTTTTTATTGCCTGGGTCTTTACAGTGAGGGGCAGAGGTCTTTTCTAAAGACAGGCAATCAATCTTGTTCATCAGAGAGGGAGGTCTTTCCTGACAAGAAATCTCTCTCTCTCTCTCTCTCTCTCTCTCTCTCTCTCTCTCTCTCTCTCTC
>NW_004949121.1:5138370-5153525 GCF_000317375.1 Microtus ochrogaster | reverse complement strand
TCCCTCCCTCTCTTCATGTTAAATCTCTCAGCTTCTGAACGTACTTGATAAGAAATACTAATAGTCTGAGACTTTCACACTGGCAGCTACACGAGCATCTCTTAATTCTGCATACTTGCCAGGATAGAACAGTAATTCTTACACATTTTTGGTGGCACTGGAATTTTTTATAAGCCTCTAATACAATCATCAAGACATAATAAATCCATGAAAGAGAAAAACAAGGAATTAATGAGACAGATGACGTGGTTTCCAGTGTAATTATGGGAGGAAAATGTTACCTTGGAAAGCTGAGGAGACAGCTCAGTCAGTAAAGTCCTTGCCATGTATGCATGAGGACCACCTGAGTCTATATCACCTATGCAAGAAGCCAGCTGCTATGTGAGACTAGAATCCTATTACTGGGCATGCATATGGAGGAAGAGCCCTGGGGCTTGTTGATTGACAGTCTAGTTGAATTGATGAGCTTCCATTTCAGTGGGAGAGTCTACCTAGTAAATTTAAAAAAACAAATAGAAGAAAGACAAGAACATTGAGGAGGACACTAGATGTTGATCTCTGGACTATAGACAGACAGACACATGCACACATGCACATTGAGCTATATCAAATTATTGACACTTCAAAGGGCAGTGTTTGGAATCTCGAGATTGCTGATACACCCCTCCCTCAAAGTGACACATTGAGATTATTTATTCTTGAAAGACTTTTCCCATGGTCTCCTGAATGCCAGACTTTGCTTTGAAAGTGTCGGTAATTTGATACAGCTCAACATTTGTGTGTGTGGCTTTGTTTTGTTTTTGTTTGCTTGTTTGTTGTTGTTATTGATGTGTGTGTGTATGTGTGTGTACGTGTGTGTACGTGTGTGTGTGTGTGTGTGTGTGTGTGTGTGTGTGTGTGCGTGTGAGGCCCAGAGATCAACATCTGGTATCTTCCTCAACTGTTCTCATCTTTTTTCCTTTTTTTTTAGACATAATCTCCCATTGAAATTGGAGCACACCAATCCAGTTAAACTGTCAGTTTATGCAAAGAAGGAATGGATGGTGAAGTGTTTTGTTTTTTGTTTATTTGACTCCATGATTTTTGAGGTGTCTTCGTGTTCTAGACAGCTATAAGGATTCTACACAGGAAGCCCTACCCTACAGCTTGCGTTTAACTCGCCCACATCTATCCCCTCAAGTCTTGGCAGCCCATGTCCTGTAAGAGCTGCCATTAATGAGACCGTCTCACCTTTGATGACTGTCTCATCTTTGCACTGCGCCCCCAATCATCCATTCACCAGACACCTCAGGTTTCTCGGTATGTCCTAGATATGTTTTTTTCTCATAGAAAAGTCCACCACCAAACATTAATAATGTAAAATGACGAGGATTTTAGGTTCAAAGAAGTAGCTGCAGAAGGCACCAGGGAGCCTTTTAAGGAGAACAAGGAACGCAGAAGTCAGAAGTGCTTCTAGGTTTTACTGCTATTCATGCCTGTTTGTTCTGAACAGTGGCGTTCAAAGGATAAATGCCCCTCACACATTAGACCTTGGCAACTTTAACACTACTTTACCAATGCAATTTATGGTAATAGAGGAACTCAATGGGAGAGAAAGAGAAGGCATTATTTTTGTCTTCACTTAACTCCTAGATTTGAATTGAAATGCAATTGTTGGCCAAGTACCCCGAGACTGCTTGGGAATGCCTTTGGCTGCATATGGAAGTCACTAGCTTATGGATGTGTTGACATCATATTCCCCCAAGAGATGCCTTCCAAACCTGCCTGCACATTACAGTCTCCCCGGGAGCATAAGCCATGCTACAAAGTAATTAAATCAGAATCTGTGGGAGCAGAGTCAGGGTGTCGACATTTTTAAAGCTCCCAGGTGATTGTATAGTCCACCCACAGATGTGAACGGAGACAGAGAGAAATCACCAGACTGAGAGGCGGTCAGACCTTATAGCTAATAGTGTCCAAGTGAGGGACTCAGGCGTTTGTTGTTGGAGGTCATTAAATGTGGACGACCATCTCTGTTAACAAGCACAGGTCTTCAGACCATGTTCGGGAGAACTGAGTTTTTCTCCCCACAGCCTGAAGTAACGTCCTGACATTGATGGAGTGCCTGAGATAGTTTGTGCCTTGCTAGAGGGGCTTCGTGTGTGCTTGCACTGTCCTGACCACACAGCTGTCACGTTAGGAATAGATTTATGCCGGGAGTGAGATCTCAGAGACAAAGAAAGAAGTCTTTCCCAAGATTGCTCGGCTGGGACTTGAATCTAGCCCCCCCCCCAAGCTCTCAGAGAGTTCCTGTTTCATGACGTTCCCATGAAAAGAGAGACAGTGACACATGTTTTCTGAACACTGTACCGAAGAGGCCAGTACTCTAAAGTGTTCATGCACATCTTCTCATATTGTACTGTTACAAATTAGGGCTACCTTGGTAGGTAACTAGTCTACATATTGACTGTCAGAAAAATGATTTAAAACCAATTGCTTTAAAATGATGATTCTTGGCAGATGGCCTGCGGTCCTGACTCTCTTCTATTGGCCTTTATAGCAACTTAATTATTAAGTTCTGTATATTAAAAATTTTAAGTGCACTTCTTTGGCCTAGAGATTAAAGTATGTTGTTTAAGAGTTTATAAAATCAACTTATCTTTCTTTTGTTATTTAAAAGATCTCTTTTTATTTTATGTATATGGGTGTTCTGCCTGCATGTATGTCCACACCACAAGCGTGAGGTGCCTGAGGAGACCAGAAGAGGCAACAGATCCCACTGGGGTTAGAGTTGCAGAGAGTTGAGTGGTCATGTGGGTGCTGGGAATGGAGCTCAGGTCCTTTGCAAGAACAGTCAGTGCTCTTAACCACTGAGCTATCTCTCCAGCCCTGTCTTGTCTTCCTATTTCAGGTTTTTCTTATGATTCTTTTACAATCACAAAATACATTTTTTGTATTTCAATCCTTTTAAAACTGTGATTTAGTCTGTGGCTTCAGTTATGTTTCTAAGAGTGAGTGAAGATGTGTGCTTTATGCTGTTGAGGTGACATATTCTCCAGCTGTTGGGGTGACATATTCTCCAGCTGTTGATTAGGCCTTGTTTGTTGTTGGGCTGTTCACATCTTCAGTATTCTTCCTGACTTAAGGTCAACGTGACTGTCAGTCCCTGAAATGGTTACTAAAATCCCCAGATATAATTGTAGATCCATATATTCTTTCAACTGTTAGTTTTCATTTAATGTTTTTGACGCTTGATTGTTTGATGTATATATGTTACTATTGTGCCTTCCTGAATTTATCTTTTCATTATTTTATAATGTGCTTTGTCTTTGTCTCTATATTAATATTCTTTGTTCTAAACTGCCTTATAAAAATATCGTTTTCTGGTAGTTCTTCATCACACCTCCCCACTAACACCTTTGTCACTGAGTTTGAAGTAAATTCCTTACAGGCATCCTGTTATCACAGCGTTGTTTTACCTACGCCACCATTTTCGTGTATGTGTGTGTCTATGCATGTGCAGGTACATATGTTTGTACAGATAGATGTACAAGACATGTGCAATGGCTGTGGAGGCCACAGCTCAACCTTGTGTGCTGCTCTTCAAGTGCTATCCTCCTTGTTTTTTGAGGAAGGGTGTCTCACTAGCCTGGAACTTGCCGAGTAAGTCTAGGCCAGCTGATGAGCTCCAAGGACTCTCAGCTCTATTTTACCAGTGTTGAGATTACAAGTTCTTCCAAGACTAGCTTTTTCATATGGGTTCTGGAGGTTTAATTGCGTTCCTCCTGCTTGCACGACAAGCACTTAACAGACTCAGCTCTCTCCGTAAGCCTTTTCTTTATTACACACACACACACACACACACACACACACACACACACACACATGTATATATATGTATATCTTAAGATAACTACTGATATATTAGAATTTGTTTCCTGGATTAACTAGCTACAGAATGAATGTACATTTTCATTGACAAGCTATATTTTTCTGATAAACTTACAGCATGTCAGCATGTTACACTCAGAACTATTTTATTATATTACACCTGAAACCTGAAGCGCTAACGTCATGTCAACATCACAACATAATTTCATTCATAAACAAAGGGGTTAAAGTAACTATAGTTATCAATGAGAATGTGACTAAGTGGTTGCCTTTGCTGCTGCCACTGTAACCAAGATACAAGTCTACCATTATCTACTTTGAAAACTTTTCTAGGCTGAATTAACTGTGCTCATGAACAACTGCATTTGGGACTTTGGTGTCTTGGCCAAATAATTTTTGCTGTGCTTGTGGATTTAGAACTTTTTACTCTGAGAGAGTGAAGAACCTACCAAGGTCCTCGCACTCTCTAGCTCCACGAAGAGGGTGAGTAGTCTCATGTTCTGTATAGTATGTCACAATAGTCTATCAATAAAAGCTGGGTGATGGTGGCACACACCTTTAATCCCAGTACTTGGGAGGAAGAGACAGGTAGATCTCTGTGAGTTCGAGGCCAGCCTGGTCTACAAGAGCTAGTTCCAGCACAGGCTCTGAAACTACAGTGAAATGCTCTCTCAAACCTCCCCCTTCCAAAAAGAAAGAGTCTACCAATAAAACAGAGTCAGTGGAGAGTCAATGGAGCCTTATGATGGTAGAACATTAAAGCTTCCATTTTCAGACGTAATTTAACATGGTAGTTCTGAGCACAGCATGCTTGCCTGTTGTAAGTTTGTCAGAGAATACAATAAAAGCAAAATTTCTACCCACCAACAATTACCAAGCACTCATACGCCAGCGATAATGGCTACATTGCAGACTGTACCAGCATTTAATGGCTTAGTATCCCCATTCTGTGAAATAAGGAATTCAGAAAAGACAGGCGAAGGCGGCACGCCCTGTCCCCATCTATCTGGAAAGCTGGGAGGGGACGTTACATCTAGGGGATAGAATCATCCAAACCATTGTTTACTCCCAGATCTGACACCCGGACTGGAGGGTCACAACGGTCAGGAGTGTCTGCGCATATTGTGTCCGTGTCTTATGTCTTTATACTTAAGGTATCCTCGGGCTACTGGAACCTGTTCCATAGCATTCCAGGATCCAAAAGTAAACTGTCCCTCAAAAAAGTGGACACTCCACCCCTTCTCTCTTCTCCCTGCTCAAAGCACAGTCACATCTCAGGGAAGAGAGAAGACAGAAATCTCTTTTAATGAGCACACTGTCAAAGGATCTGGAGGCCATGACTCATTTGAGGAAAAATCTAGGAAATATATGGACTACCTAAATAGGTTAAATGCCATCTAACCCTATGGGTTCGCTTAAGCTTGAGGAGAAAAATCCTCTCATTAAATTAGCGTGTGAAACTGAAGCCGTGTTGTGTTGACATCCTATGATATTGTTTTGATCCTTCAGTGTAGTGTGTAGTCATGTCACGCTGGCAGAATGGCTGTAGAGACTGTCATAGCCCAAAGGGCAGTACTCTTCTGGCTTGTTGCCGTGTCATAAGTACTGAAAGTTGCTGTTGTTTATAATTCCTGTGCTCTAGGGATGGGAAAGCCAAGGCTTTTTGGCTAGATATTGCCAAAGTCATAGAACAAGTCAATGATGGAATGAAATTTAAAAATTAGGTGTCTCTTTGCTCTGTGTCAGCAGGCTCTGCAAGAACAGTCCCTGACTTGGTCACTTTCTGACTTGCCACCACACAGATTAGTTGACTAAGACACAGTTTGGCATCCTGAGTGGACTTTTTGTTTGTTCAATAAGAATAACCCCTTTGGGATGGAAAACCTTCTATTTACCAGTATTTAGTATTTTAAATTGTTTCCGACTATGCTATTACTCCAAAGAAAACATGATTTTTACTTTACTGTCATGTTTTGTATTTTCCCATTGAATCAGTGTGTATGTGTGTGTGTGCGTGTGTGTGCGTGTGTGTATGTATGTATGTAGCAGAACAGAGTGGGAGGGAGGGGATGAGAATGTGAGCATATGTGAGTCTCTAAGGACCTGAAGGAAAGCGTTGTTCAGGACTCAGACTTCTCATAGAACATTAACCTCCAGGGAAGCTACTGAAGGTCGTCATGCTGGTTAGAACACGCTTGTCTTAGTCACTGTTCTATTGCTGTGAAGCAACACCATGGCCATGGCAGCTCTTACAAAGGAAAGCCTTTAATTGGGGCTGTCCTACAGTTTCAGAGGTTTAGTCCATCATCATCATGGTGGGAAGCATGGGAGCATGCAGGCAGACATGGTGCTTGAGAGGGGGCTTAGATTCTGCATCTAGATCAGCAGGCAGCAGGAAGAGCAGGTGACTGGGCCTGGATTGAGCATCTGACACCTCATAGCTCACCCCCAGTGACACACTTCCTCCAACAAGGTTACACCTCATAATCTTTTCCAATCACTGCCTCTGCTAACTAAACATTTAAGTTTATGAGCCCATGGAGGCCATTCTTATTCAAAACTGCCACAGTACTTTTAGCAACATAACATTGATAGTTTCTGTTATAGTAGTTATCGAAGTAAATAAATAAAACTCCTAAGGCAATATCAAATAAAGCCAGCAACTCCTATGGTGGCAAATGGTGAGGCCTCCTCCATGATCCACACAAGATATCTGTGGTCTGGACCTTCCAGGTCTCTCAGTTTCGTATCTTTCTGTCTAGGAACACACCTTGTTTCACTCCTTGGCTTACTGGACTTCCATTGTCTCCTGAATGTTCCATATGTTTCTTCTGGTTACCGCATGCAAGCTTTTGTGCTGTAACAGCTCAACTTTCTTAATTCAGTTCAGACATTTCCCTGTCTAGGCGAACTTTCGGAATCCTTTCCCTCAGGGCTGTGGTGTTCATTCAGAGTGCTCAGCTCCCACTGCAGTGACCTAACCAAGGGGTTGTGGGAAGGAGTTAGTGGGTTCAGAAAGCAGTTCTACTCATCGCCATCTTCCCTTCACCTAGCAGCCTGGTGAGCTTAAAGTATTCACACAAGATGATACATTCTCCCGAAAGTACTGAAATGCCACGAGTGCATGAGCCACATCTTGCAGCTTCTCTAAGTTAGGAAGTAGGTATTTGTGGCAGAGTAGGGGCAACTGGTTCTACAAGTAAGCTTTGCCCAGTGATTTTCTAAGTTGGTGTGGGCATCATTTTCTCTGCTCATTTGTGATCTGCTCATTTGTGACACGCGGAAACCAATAAAGACATGATCTCCTTGTACTTGCTCATAAATTCCTCTGGGTTGGACTGTTACTGTTGTGTGTGATAATGACAAGTTACTCATTGTTATTTTCTAGCCCCAAAGACTCGAATGTTATCAGTTTGAAATTAAGATGGTGGTTCCCAAAAGATGGTGTCACACTCTCTGTTGGTTTGAATGACCCACATAGGCTCATCTGTTTGAATGCTTGGTCCTTGGTCAGTGTAACTGTTTGGGAAGGATTAGGAGATGTTTCCCTGTTGGAGTAGGTGTGGCCTTGTAGGAGAAAGTGCATCACTGGGAGTGGGCTTTGAGGTTTCAGAAGCCCAAGCTAGAGCCAGTATGTGTGTGTGCATGTGTGTGTGCGTGTGTGTGTATGTATATATGTGTTGTTGTGTTACAGCCTATTTGTAGGCTCAGAAATACACATACATTCTCTCCCATGGGACTAGTGGAGTCAATCTTATAACTTATTTGTGAAACTAGATGAATTCCTACCACTCGCTAATTAAATCATTCAAACATAAATGATGTCACTTGTGATGTTCCTTGAAGTACAAACAGTTAATGTTGATGTTGATGCTTTGAGGGTTCAAAGGGATCCAATTCTTAAAACCAGGAAGCAGAAATCCTGGGCTACTGGTTAAGGTACAAAGTATGAAAGCCAGGACTGAGCTGAGACTCTCTGGCTTGAATATTAACCAATCTCAGAATTTATCTGGAAGGGCCAGAAGACACAGTGTATCTGGCAGAGGGAGGTGATCTATTCTAATTACATTAGTGACTGTGAGCAAACATTGGGGCATCATGGAATATGAGATTTTGCTAACCGGTATGAATGATTAAAGTGGTAAGATGAAAGGCATTGGAACCAATGATTCAACATTTTCAGTTAACATTGTGAATTAAAAATGCATTTCACAAACTCTTTAAATATATTTCTGTAATATTTTTGCAATTTTACATTGACTCAAATATCACACAGATGAATACATATTACAAAACTCTTTAAAATAACAGAAAAATCTTTACTGCAATAACAGGGGAAACAAGACACCCTGCCCCCACCCAATAACACCTGTGGCAGGTGAGATAGCTAGCCCTGAGGTCACTGAATGGGAGAGCTGGCACTTACCTTCACTGACTACAGCGCTTCCCCTCTGATCCTGTTGTCAGGGAAGCAGGTAAGAGTAACATAGCTGGCCCCAACCTCTTGTCTGCCATGAGGTAGCATGACTGAGGGAAAGATGCCCCCTCCCCTCTGCCCCATGCTGAGGCAGCCACAACAGCGAGAGAACTGGCCCCGCCCTACACCAGCTACAGCACACAGGAGCAAGGGTTGTGCACCCCACATGGGCAGCACACTAGAGTTGACCCTGTTGTTGGGGATGCCGGGGAGCCAATCCTGAGGGCTTGAGAGCAGGAGAGCTGACCCCGCACCCTGCTTCATATGCCCCCTGGAGCAAACGGGAGAGGGGCCTGTATCTTGCTGACCCTGGTCATATGACTGACGGGACCTGGAGACCCAGACCCCAGGGCCTACGAGCAGAACTGGCTGGGCGCCTCGCTGTGGGTTGTATTGAAGGAGCTAGTCAAGGCAGTGCTGGAGGGCTCATCTAGGCAGTGATGCTGAGGGAAAGCCAGCGAGGTGACCAACCCAACTACCACCCAGGCCCAAAACCAGGGCTATGAGTCTACCCACCCCAAACCGCTGAATCTATGAACTGTTGGAGCGTGTGAAGGGGATGAATCTACAGATCCTAAACAGCAGGATCTCCATGACACGGGACAACAGCAGAATATCCAAGAGGACCTCCAGTGAAAGCTCTTTATCAGTGGTGTAGCAGAAAACCAGAGGCCTTGAGCCAGACTAATGACTCCTGGCACGGACACTTGCTAGTAAGGATGGACAGACTAAAGGGTAAACTGTGTGCCTCAGTGGACCACACTACAGCTTCAATAACAAGATTCTTCTTTTTGGGGAGGTAGAGAAGAGGGGGGAGGGGTTGCATTTTGTTTTGTTTGTTTTTGTTTTGCTTTGTCTCTCTCTTTTCTTTTTTTTTTTTTGCTGTTTGGTTTTTCTTTTAAATTTGATTTTGTGTTTGAGGGAAGATTGGCAAGGGCAGAGGGCAGACGCCAGGGCATGGGAAGATAAGAGGTGTCACCTACCCTGCCAGTGATGACCTTGCTGAGCGCTGCTTATCCACCAGGTATGTATATTTTACACACATTGATTTGTTCTTCACAGTATCTTCTGGAAAAATGGAATATTGCTATTAACAAGATCTGAAAGACAAATAAATATTGATTTCAAGGAATCAATAATACATTACCTTTCTTTTCATGGGCCAATTTTAAGACTGGTTTTCTGATGCACGTTAGGGAGTTGGTTAGCTTTTTGAAGCATCATAATTTTCTCTATTCTTAAAAGCCTGTTTCAATGAGAAAGAACATAAGGGCATTAAAAATCATCATTTTATGAAAAGTTGATCTACTTGGAAGAGCTGAACCATGGCATGACTCTTGAATTTGCCATCATATGTCCATCCATCTGTGAACACATCATGTATAGCCTTGACTAAGTTACTTATTTAAATGTTTCAAGAACCTCTATTTACCCACCTGTAACAAGAAAAAGCATATCTATTTGAAAACTACTTAAAAGTCAAGAGAGTATTTGTGAACATGGTTGGAAAGCCAGACGTAAATCAGAGTAAATGTACATCTCAGTTAAGACATTCTCTTGCTAGTGTGGTAGCAAGTCAGGCAGACAGAAGTGTGTAGCAAAGTCGGAGGTGGACCACAGACAGCAGCTTGGCCACACATCCCTAGGGCCATGATCCTTTAACTCCCGCTTCTGCCTGCTTCCGTCTTAAGTCTCCTGCTTTTCCATAGCATTCTGAGGAGATGGTTGTGCTCTGTTTTGAGAGAAAGTCTTGGCAGCTGTTGGGAAGCAAACCTCGCTAACGGCAGCTCTGGCTTCTCTGCCACGATTCTTTGGTCTGGAATCTCCAAAGTGCTTTCTGTTTGCTTTGCCTTGCACCTCACCTCCTGACTTCTTCAACTTCGGTTTGCTTACGTGCACACCCATAACTTCTAATCACTGGTTTCTTAAAATAAATCCAGAGAAAGAACTCCCATTTCTTCCTAAGAAACTGAAATTCCAAAAGGAGGAGAATTAGAGACCAAAACAGGTGTTCTTAAGGCTTTGGGCAGCTTGCTTTGTTATCTGGGGCTTGAAAACTTAAGCACTGAGGCAGAAATACCCAGTTCCCAGTGTGACTACTTCGTCAGCCCTTGTCTCTCCTGGAGCAGGTTAAAATTAAAAATCCCAACAATCTTCACGTCTTCAAATTGATTCTTCCTCCATTTCTCTGTTAGGATTTCTGTCTTTGGTCACTTTCTTACTGTTGGTTCTTTCCACATGTACATTTTGAGTCTCTCTTGTTCTTTAAGAAGGCCCTTCTTAGACTTCGCTGCTCCTTCTGCAGCCCAGACTGTTCCTCCAAACACTTGCTCGGTAGTGTAAGACTCTGGGTCCTCTCTCCCAGCCTTATGGAGCTCGAACCTAAACAGTGAGGCATTATCTTAGTGCTTTCTCTGCCAGCTGCACTTCTGCTACTGCAAAACAAGCCCTGAAGGCGCTGGGGAGATAGCTCGATGGGGAAGAGCCATATGCATTGCAAGCAAAAGGACCAGAGTCTGAACGCCCAGCACCCATGTGAAAAGCTGGACATGGCTTCATATGCCTGGAACCCAGCATTTGGGGGCAGAGACAGGTGCATCTCGGGAGCTTGCTGGATAGCCAGATGTGCAAAACTGTGAGTTTCTGGTACAGTAAGAGACACAGTCTCCAGGAATCAAGACAGAGAATGACACATGCTTGTCACATGCATTCATCACACATTAGAAGAATAAAAAGAAGATGGAGAAATAAAAGAAGGGAGGGAAGGAGGGAGGGAGGAGGGAAGAAGGGAGGAGGGAGAGAGGGATGAGGGAGGGAAGGAGATGGGAGGGAGAGAGGGAGGGAGGGAGGGAGAGAGGGAGGGAGGGAGGGAGGAGCCCTGAAGTCCCACCCTGACATCACCGCAGTCTTCTGGTCCCTAGCCCAGGCGTGCCAGTGTGGTAATTTGGAATGCCTTCCCTGCATGTTTCCTCCGTTTCTTCTCCGATCCACATTACCACCATCCCAACCCCTAGCAGCACCCCTCTTAAACCCAGTATTCCACCTTTAATTCCTTACTCTGTTGCTCCAAATGCTGAACCCCGTTCTCCTATTTCTGACCTGTTTGGGGGTATATAAATTCCATGTCTTTACCGAGTCCTTTTCTGGGCTGTGGGCCTGTCCAGCTCTCGGGTCCTCATTCCATCCATGTGTTCTCATTGTTGTTCCTCTCCTTCAGCGTAAGAAATTGTTTCTCCATCTGTCTTTTTGTAAGTCCCTCTACCTTCTGTCCTAATGTATGTATCTCTTTCTGGTCAAGGGCATTCCCCATCTACTCTGACCCATGTGTTGGAAACAGCTCCACTTTTGCAAGTGCTTGCCTCGTTGGGGAGCAGTGATGAGCAGGAGCAGAGAGGGCGTGCAGATGGCTTTGCAGTGAAGGGGCTTGGACAATGGTGCACTGGCTGGGGCGGGGACCTGGAGGCTGCAGAGGATGAAATAGAGGCCTGGCTGGAGAAGCAGCTGCTGATTTGAGGCCTATGTTATAGAAAGAATCTAGCCAGGTTAGCCCCGGCAAAGGTTCTCAGGGAAGAATAAACTTGACAGTGGAAAATGGAAGAAAAGCATTCATCTCTCTGCCACTATGTTAACACCCATCGGCTTTCAGATGGACCCCAGCCTGGCTGAAGCCACTATTGGTGCGATCACTAAGGAGATATCGGCCCCATTCCCTGGGCTGTTTGGGTTCTCCTTTTACCAGATCTTGAAACAGTATTTTGTACTTGACACTGGTTCTCTGACATTGCTGTCTTTCATCCCTGAGTCCTTTGGTCACTGAGACTTCTCAGTCCTTCTGTGCAGATCCACATAAACTGTGTCTGAAGGTGAGCATACCTATATCCGTATCCTGGTTCTTGGTCTGCCTATCTATCTGTCTATCCTTCCATGTAGTTAAGTGACTAACAATAATTGTGTATATTATGGCATATAGTGTAATACTTTAATTTTTGTATACATTATAGATTTAACAAAGATTATTGACATCCAAGTACCTCATTGGTGTGTGTGGTAAGAATTAAAAATAAAACCCATTTTAACTAATGTGGATGCACAGTATTATTGCTCATGATCTCCATAAGAAACTAAACTTTTCTGGGCTGAGTCTTGATACTTTTAAGCCTCCATCTTCCTTTTCTTGTTCCTTCCTCCCCTTCCACACCATGGCAATCACCATTCTCTCTGCTTCCTTTTCTGTTTCTTGTTTTAGATTCCAACTGTAACTAAGAATTCAATATTTGTCTTTTAGTATTTGGTTGATTTTCCTCAGTAGAATTTTGACTCCATCCACATTGTCACAAATAGCATCATATTTTCCTCTTTAAGACCAAAGGATGCTGAGGTTGCTTCCATATCATGGATGTTAGGAAGAGTACTCTGAACATAGTTAGCACTCACTTCATTGTCTGATGACTCTTTCTAGATTGTCTTACCCATACCCAAAGGTTTCATTTATATATGGGAAAATGCAAACCAAACGGCTCCCTAGTGACTTCAGCCTACTTACTCAGATGCTAAAGTCAGTATGTCCAGTGTGTAATGTGTTCTCTGGAGCTGCAATTATGATACACGTCCACCCCCGCTCTCCCCCAGTGCCCCAGTCACCAGCCAGACTTTTCCTTCCCTTATCTTATCTGTGGCCACCAATGTGGGTAGGACCTTTACCAGTTCCTGTTGTTCTTGGGTAGTTCCTTCCTGCTGATTCCTGACTTCATTTCCTGTCATCCGCCTATGTCAGGTCATTGTCCTAAGACCTGTTCAAACAGTAAACAGGCTTCTCTGTGGCCCAGGATGAAGCAATGCCTGTGGGGTTGACCAAGTGGGTATGTGTATGAGTGGCATGGCTTTCCGTGAGTCCCAGCCTTTTTTCCCACGTCTGTCCCACACTATGCACTTCTGCGCTCCGTCCTTGCTCAGCTCTGTCAAGCCTGTCTACCCTGAGGATGCTGGCTGGTGTTTGTTTTGCTGTTTGCAGTGTCTTCCTGTATGCTGCTGTTTTCCTCAGTGTTCCCTCTGATTGGGGTCTCAGGAAACACCCACTCACTGCCTCTAACTCCATAAGGTGGGGATGCATTTCTGTCTACCGTCTGACTGCACAGGGTGGTTCTGTGATGTGCCTACCATACAGTTTATCTGTTTTGTTTACCCTTGTGGTGCTTTCTT
Source organism: Microtus ochrogaster (assembly GCF_000317375.1). NCBI lineage: Eukaryota > Metazoa > Chordata > Mammalia > Rodentia > Cricetidae > Microtus > Microtus ochrogaster. Next base: position 5,139,979 of record NW_004949121.1, on the reverse strand, counting down.
CTCTGGTATATACACTCAGAATCGTGATTCTTTTATCTCTCTCTCTCTCTCTCTCTCTCTCTCTCTCTCTCTCTCTCTCTCTCTCTCTCCCTCTTTCTGAGTGTGTGTGTGTGTGTGTGTGTGTGTGTGTGTGTGTGTGTGTGTAGTACATGTGTGCAGGCTGATTGTGGAGGCCAGAAGAGGGTATGTGAGCCACTGGCGCTGGTGTTACAGATGGTCTGGAGCTATCTGTTGTGGAGACTGTGAACTGAACTAAGATCCTTTAGAAGGCCACCCTCTGAATCTTGACCTTGTTCTTGGTTAGCAGCATCTCTTACAATGTGGGGTCAGTTAGTCCCACTTTCCCCAGCCTGGCAGTCAGAAGGAAAACTTGATTCCTTACATCGAAAACACTGGAATCTTAAATGCACCTTTGTTGTCTCCTTATTTTCTAATCCAAGCAGGCTTATTGTGGTAGAAGAAAAACAGTTGCTGGTGCTTCTGAGGAAGCAGGAAATAATTTTAGTTAAGTGGGGTTCCCAGAAAGTCTGGGTAGAGGAAGAACTAGATATCAGATTTGCCTAAATAAATCTGTGACACGGCCAAATGCACTGGGAGGAAATTTACAAAGGTGACTTTTATGAGGTCTAGCAATGACATGCCATTTAAGGGGATTGCCTAGATAGCTGCAGTAGCAGATAGCAAAAGGGGGAATAGCATCGTTTTCGAGGAAATCCTTCTCTGCTCGCGCTGATTTTCTTCCTGTGCAGTTTGGGTAGTGCATGCTCCTCCAGAGTCACTCTAGAGTCAGCGAGAAGCAGGTGGACAGTCTTTAGAGGCAGTTTACACCAAGGGATTTTGTAATATGTTCTTTCTAAACTGCAGCCCTCTGTTGACAGTTCACCAGAATCTGGTTTCTCCTGCCTGTTACTGATCTTCCTCCCCTGACATCAGCTCTCTCTACTCACAGCCTCAGCACCTTTGCGATGAACCAACCTTGGGTTGAAACTACTGAAAAATGATTGCAGCTGTACTGGGCATGTGCAGACCTTGTCATGTCATTAGTCCCTAAACAAGAGGGGAAACAAATATTTACGTAAAGGCTGCTGTTTGTGTGTGGGGGAGGGGGGTTATGAGCAACCAAAATTATTTAAAGCATACAGGTTTTTTTTTATTTTGAGAATAAATGTTGTTTTATTAGATTACAGATTCAATAACCTTCATATTATCCTATCATTTCTACATTTCCCCGCTTTTCCTCTCAAAATGAGATTCTGGAGTCTAATCTGCTTTATTCGGCTTTTTAAAATATTTTTTTTACCATTACCAATAACAACTGTAATCAAGCCTGATGTAGAATAGCCTTCTATATATTTGTTGCTTTGATTGGTTGATGAATAAGGCTGTTTCAGCCAATTGCTTAGCACAGTAAAGCCAGGCAGAGAAAGAAACAGAGATTCCATGTAGCTGCTGAAGGAGACAGATGTCAGTACCTTGCCTGATAAGCAACAGCCTACTAGTGATATACAGATTAATAAAAATGGTTAATTTAAGATATAAGAGCTAGCTAGAAATATACCTAAGCTATTGGCCAAACAGTGTTGTAAATTTTTTTGCTTTTCTTTTTTTT
>NW_004949121.1:5137273-5137795 GCF_000317375.1 Microtus ochrogaster | reverse complement strand
AACTAACTGGGGACCTCTCCTTAGGCACCTGGAAGCCCCTCTAGGTCCAAGTCTCTTCCCAACCCTACGATGGCTCCCTTAATTAAGATATGTGAAATAAACATTTATTTTTTTTTAGTTTATTTATTATGCATACAATGTTCTGTTAACATATATATACCAGAAGAGGCACCAGATCTCATTATAGATGGTTGTGAGCCACCATGTGGTTGCTGGGAATTGAACTCAGGACCTCTGGAAGAGCAGCTAGTGCTCTTAACCTCTGAGCCATCTCTCCAGCCCCTAAAGCATACAGGTTATATGTAAATTTTGTGCTATTTAATATAAGTTATTTGAGAATCCTCCTCATAGGTTGGTACCCTGTGGGATCCTAGAACGTCTTTGTAGATATGGAAGGATGACTATAGTCTTCTTTATTTATTGGAAAATGTTTTCCCCCACAAAACCCGTGCTTTTCTAAGGCTGGGGTGCAGCTTCTTCAGTAACTGTCAGAATTACATGTTAAGTGAAGAGAAAGCTGAG
>NW_004949121.1:5123383-5136912 GCF_000317375.1 Microtus ochrogaster | reverse complement strand
CACCTGTGAGCATGGACGCCAAGGGCAGCAGGCTTCTCTGCAGTCTGTGCTCTGTATTCTGACCTCCAGGCAGCAGCTCCCCATGCCCCAGATTCCTCCACTCCAGTTGTCACTGTTGTGTCCCAAGTGACTCCAGGGGGAACCAGGGAACCAGTAACAAGTGGGTCCTTGAGATAAGCGATGGCTTCTCAGGGTCTCTGTTTGCTCATATGTCTGGACCAGACGATCTCCACATCCTTTTTCATTACTGGGTACCAAGAAAGTGGTTTAGTAAAGGAACGTTTAAGGACTGAGAAAAAAAATGTCTGGAAGACGAGGGATCACTTTAGATTGAGAAAGTGGCAGAAAAATTCCCCCAGGGAGGCAGGTGAGATTAGAAAGGACAGGAGGGAGAAGCAATTGGAACTTGGGTGCCTGCGAGAAAGTGCAAGATCTTCCCAGAGGAGAACAGTGTGGTGGGAAACTCACATACCATTAACGATCAAGAACAACTTTTCTTTATTTAGTTCAGTAATGCTAAGAATAGTCACATAAATTAATAGTCATCACCACCATCCCTCTCCAGAATAATTTTATCTTTCCAAACAAAAACCTTGGAGTTATGACTGTATCTCTGTGTCAGTTTGCTTTCCTAGGATGTGCAGGGCCCTGAGTTCAATTCCTAGCAGGACAAAAAAAACAAAGAAAACCCGCAAGCATATCTGTGCACCAGTAACTCCTCATTTCTCTCTCTCCTGACTCCTGATCACCCTCATTCTACTCTCTGCTTCTTATATTGACTGTCTGGGTGCCTTGTGGAAGTGACATCACACGGTATGTCTTACTGTGTGACTAGCATCCTTCACTGAACATAATGTCTCAAAATCTACTCTTGTCGGACGAGTCAAATTACATTCCCTTCTCCTATCTAATGCTATTCCATTGTGTGCATGTACCACATTTTGTTTAGCCATCTCTCAATGGAGATGTGAATTGTGTCTCTTAGCTGTTCTAAACCATATGGCTGTGCACATATATTTGACTCTTTGAGAGATTTCCAAGGTTTTTTCCACAGCAGCGGCACCGTTTTACTTTCCCACTGAGAATGCACAAGGGTTCCTTCTAGATTATCCGTGGAGACAAGTGGCTACATGCCTTCAATCTAAATCAGCTTCACTGCAGCCCAGACTGCACCTGCGACAGCGACAAAATGTTCAGTTATGACAACATATTGGTACCAAGCTAGGAGGGTCATGAAGCCTGGGAACCTGGTGAGTTAAGGACAAAACGGTACTGGAAGCAGCTTACGGACCAAAGGATGCATGTGGTGTGAATCAAGACCTGGAGGCCAGGACATTGCTACAGCCAGCTATTTAGGTTAGAGATCTGGTTCTAGGTGAGAATCCTGGGTTCTAGGTAAGAAACCTGGGTTCCTAGTAGGAACACTGGAAAGGTGGGGATGAATCTAGAGACAGTGGGTGGGATTCTTGAATAAAGAAGGTGTTCGCTGGTGAGAGGTTTGAGAGTTCTGCATGGACTCAGCCAGCCACTCAACCTTGGTCATCTTAAGTGCACTTATGTGGAGTGACAGCAGGAAGTGATACATCCCTTATCTTTTGTCATCTTGATCTCCATGGTGACCAAAGCACATAAAGATGGGAAAGAACCAGTTAGCTATGTGGCCCTTGGCCTAGTAAGGAACAGGCTTTGCAGCAGGGCTGGGAGTGTGGCTGGATGGTAGAATCCTACTTACTCTGCATCAGTGAGTCATGGCTTTCATTCCCATATTGGGGGAAAGGGGCAGAGGGAGGGGAGGGAGCACGCAGACAGCAACTCTGGAGCTGTTTCCTTCCTCCACTGGCTGCACCTTTTTAGCCATTGGTTACAGAGCTGGATCCTGAGTAAGAAAAAAAATGTGTTAGTCTGTTTGCACAGAGAGCTGAAACACCAAACCCAAAGTAAGGAATGGCCTGTAGGCCCCAGAGGTGTGTCTAATAAGGATCCAAGCTGGAGCCATGAAGGTCTTGTTTTTATACTTATAGTCCAGCCCACAGTTAGTACATCTTTTATCTGGAACGATTGACACCAGACATGTTTCAGATTATAAAAAATTTTAGATCTTGGAATATTTGCAGACATTTTACCAACGAGATCAGAAAATATTAAACCTAAAATGATTTAAAATGCAAAACTTAGGAGCATTGTTTAGACTTGAGTTTCACGTTTTGAGTTTTCCAATTAGGAATGCCCAGCCTGTGTAAGAAAGGTGTTTGTATGGCTTTTCCCTGTGTTGGCTACGTGTCATGCTAAAAACACCCCCACCTCTGATTGCTCCTGTCTGATCCTTTGTGCTTTGATTACTGAAGGTTCCACAGAGCACAGTGCTCCATTAGGTGTTGTCCTCTGAGCTGACAGGGTAGAAGGCAGTGCCTTCGCATGCGGTTGTGCAACGGTGTGTGCTTGGTGACGGTGGCTGGGTAGCAAGTGTGAACCCAGTGTGGTGGAGCCCAGTTTGGGGACGATTTTAAATAAGTCATGTTTAAAATAGATGTAGTTAAGGGGTCTAAAATCAGGTTTATAAAGATGATGATAAGATAGATGGAGATTTAAGCTTGGGCAGCCAACCCTGACTTTTTTATATGATTTCTGGTGATTAAACTCAGTTCCTTTTGCAAACAGTATTCTAGATTCTGGGACCGCTACTCACCTGTGTGCTTTTATCTGCAAGTTAAACTGAACACAGCCTTTCCAAGGTGTATGGCTGGATGGGGAATCTATACGGCTGACACCAAGTAACTAAAGCATTTGTCAAGGCTCAGCCACCAACCTCAAGGATATAGCTGTGACAACTGGACTCCCGTGTGACTCAACCGGGCCTCATTTGGACTGGATGAAGAGGTTGTAGACTAAGCAACTGCCTGTCTCCTCACTTGGGACTAAGTGCCCAAAAGAATTAACAGACTTTGAGGTACTATTTGATATTTTCAAAGGGAGTCCTTAGAGCCCCCAAAGAAATAAACCTCCTCTCTTTGACTGGTTGCAAAAGGATACTGAGTTCTTCCCGAACAGGAGCTCAGCCATTCTCCTTGCATCCCTGACACTGGAGGTAGCAGAGCAGGATGTCCCATTTGTGATACCCCAGAAAGCAGCAGGGGCTTCAGAAGAGAACCAATTCCTTCAGTCACCCTTGCTCACTGCTGGTGCACTGTGCCCATTGGATGACTGCGGGAAATGAGGCCAACTGAAAACTCACTGCACATGACCCTTCTCTGCACCGCAGGGAGATCTAAAGTTCGCATGAAATCAAAGAGGCTACAAGACCAGAGCTCTAGGATGAAAAAGTTCCTGAAAGTCGAAATACAAAGAACAGAACTTGCAGTGTGTAGAAGAGATGCGTGTTTCCCACAAAAGAAACAAAGCAGGAGAGTGGAAGAAGGGATGCCCTCAAGAGCAGTAACTCACCATCAGCCAGGATTTCCCCTCAGATCCTTTTTTGTAGCTAAGCACAGATGAGGAGGAACATTTCCAGCCAACATGGGCTGAAGAATAAGATGGAGATGCGGAATGGGGAATATGGCAAAAATCAAAAATAAAAGCTTCTCTGAATTTGTTGAATGTTACTAACTTTTGTCTACCTTTAAGAAAAACACCCACCCTGCCAGTAACCCTAGGGAAGAAATTGGAGCTAGGGAGTTGATTGGTCTTTCTATGTGGCAGTTCTATCAGGTGGCAGCATCCTCCTGAATGAATGAGATGGTCAAGCTGCGTCTTCAACCTGACAGATGACACTTGGTGACTTCAGACTCAATACAGATGGAAGGCAATGTGAACGTTTTGTTTCTCTTCCTTCCTGACATGTCGCATTCCACCAGCACTGACAGGAGAAGGGAGGGTAAAGATGAGGGCAGCATGCTTGTGCGCTTTCCTATGCACCCATCCCTGTAAGAATCTACTGGTAAACACACCAGCTTTTGTGGTGGTGGTGCTGGAGGTTGAGCCCAGGGCCTGGTAAATGCAAAGTGAGCACTCTATCTCTGAGCCACATCAACAATCCACTAAGTAATGAAGGCTGGCCTTGAACTCACTCTGTGGCCCAGGCAAGCCTTCAGCTTGTGATCTTCCTGCATCAGCCTCTGGATTATGCCACTAGGGTATTGTTTTTCCTGTGAGGTTAATGAGGGATGGGAAAATGAAATCGTTTTCCTCAGTACTAACTACCATGGGGCCCGAAAGCTAACATAGGCTTCTGGTCTGAGTTTATCAATCACACTGCTTAGAGGCAGGAGGTGGGAGACTAAACATGATGTGTGCCTGCCATCATACTGAATACTTCGAGCATCATCTTGATGCTTCTGGGAGTTTAGGGTGGGAGGTGCATGTGTTTATAGCCTATTTTCTTCCAAGATGCCCCACAAATTGCTATAGTTATTTCATCAGAAATAGATATGATTTCAAAGAAGTAATTTTAATATACAGTTTTAAGTTAAATAAATGTAATGTTCACATAATAATGCTATCATAAAATGTATACAACAGCAGTAAAGAGCACATCCTAATCTACATTATATTGGACTTATTCTGCATTCCTAATCATCTTTCTTCAATGATTCTAAATTTATAAATAGTTTTGTATCTAATATTACAAGCATTTCCTGTAGCTTTATGAGGGTTTCATAACTGATTTTGAGACAGATGTGTTTTTTAAATATTAATTATAATTCCAGTTTACTAATCACGGAATGTGGAAATCTAGTATTAATCTTGAAGACATTTGTGGTAGATCTTGGTTATAGAACAATACTGAATGGCCAGAACTCACTTTCTGAGACCGTCTTTGCACATTTTGCCTTGCAGGGATATACCGAACAGAAAGGGATAAGGGCACTTTGTATGAGCTCACCTTCAAAGGGGACCACACCCATGAATTCCAGCGCCTTGTCCTGTTTCGGCCCTTTGGCCCCATCATGAAAGTGAAAAAGGAAAAGCTCAACATGGCCAACACACTTATCAACGTTATTGTGCCCCTGGCGAGGAGGGTGGACAAGTTCCGGCACTTCATGCAGAACTTCAGGTTTGTTCGTTTTGCAGGGGGTCCTGCTCATTCCCTGTCATCGCCTGCCTTTCCCTGCCACGTGCAAAAGCTCCTTCTCTTCCCTTCCACTCAGTTTTCTTCCTACAAAGTTTACGGTTCATATTTGCTTTCCCTAAAGCAATTAGAAAATCCCTGCTTAAGTACATTTTCCTTAGAGGGAACGTCTAGGAAGGGTGGTCAGTCAATAGCCCTGCAAATGTCACCGTCATTCTGGCTGGGCAAACCAAGGCTGGGTGTGTGACCTTCAGTTCTGACTGGGTAAACCAACGCTGCACACGTTGCCTTCAGTTCTGACTTGAGCCTGGGCTCCCCAGACAAAAGTGAGATTCTCAGAGGCCAGCAAATGAGGTTCCGCATCATCAGGAGCAGGCAGGAGCTGGCTGGTGGTGACGGAACTCACATCAGTGATGACTGAAGGAGGGAGAGGCCCTGGCTCAGTAGAAGCCTGCCTTCATTTGCTGCCCTGCATCTGGAGCAGATTGAATCACAGTCTATTACCTGTTCTAAGCTGCCAGCCCGAAGGGACTGGATTTAAAACTGTGGCAGGAGGGCTGCAGGGACTCATCTTTATAGGCGCTCAGCAGACCTTTATCCCAGGGTGCACGGGTGGAGTTGGTGTGTACGTGACAAGAAACCCTCTACTGGGCAACAGTGGGTCTCATCGTTTATGTGTGGAACCCACATATAAGCCGAGGTTAGCCAGCTACATGATTTACTTACCATGATTTCAAAAAACCAGCTTATTTTATCCAATTATAAATCTTGAAAGATTTAGCCTATTTTTAAATCTCTTTTCATTAAGTTCACAGTACTAAAATGTCAGTGGAGATCAGTAGAAGAATGTGGTTAGTCGCTCTCAAAATCCTAGCTAAAGAGCACAAGAGGGATCCTTTTGTAATCAAGTTGCTTGTATCAGGGTCAAATCATCTTTGAAGAGACCACTAAAGTCACCCGGTAATGGAAGAGGGACGCTGCATCTGAGAGCCAGGGACTGCAAGGGTAGTGCATACAAAGACAGATTCCCAGAGCAGGAGGGAACGGGGCAGAGACTGAGTGGGATATCAGCTGGACAGCCAAGAGCTTCTGAGCATGTGCAGGGCTCTGAAAACGTGGAATGTAAGATCAGGAGTACCTAGGGTATTTCATTCTCTGTAGGGACATGGTAAAAAGATTATTTTCAGATCACAGCCAATGGAGATTCTGCAAAGCATAGTGCTAGAACAAATCACCAAGCATAGCTGGAAAAAGTAATTCTTTTTTCAGACCTAAATTTAAAGTCTGGCCAATTAAACCAAAGGAATATAATGGGAGCCCCCAAACCATCTAGGCTGTCACCCAGATAATAGGCTGGCCACTTGTCACAAACTGGTAGCAAGGCCCCGTTGCTGAAGACAACACCTACGCAGCTCTCTGAACATGCAGAAGTTGAGCTGGTGTCTGCCTGGAGCTTTCATCGCTACATGCTAGCCTCTTTGGTACAGGACAATACTCTACACACTAACAAACAAGAAACTTGAGTATCAAACTATATAAACTCTTGGTTCTACAACAGCGTCCTACCTGCAAGACATGCTAGGTCAATGGGGGCACAAAGTTTGTAGGGTCATCAGCTCATATCTGGTGTGACTGAAGGCCGGCTCTAAGAGATGAAATCCATATACTGCTTGGGTAACCAAGAATCTGAGACTAAATAGCATAGGGACATAGGGTAAAACCAAATACTACTTTTCAAGTATATATATATACACACACACACACACACACACACACACACACACATACATACATATATACTTCTAATGCCATCATTCTAGCCTCAGAGGTCAGTGCCTTGCTCAGTCATCATCAGAGGTAGGGACAAATACAGAGCTCAACAGCTAGACATTACGCAGAGAGCAAGAGCTCGTGAACACTCATCCCTAAAGGGAATATCAAATTCCTGCTCTCAGGGTTCAGGGAGCCCCGTGGAGAGGACACAGGAAGACTGTAAGAGCTATCAGAGAGTGTGGAAGACACTAAGAAACAGGGCCCTCTATATCAGCATATGGACACACAGAGACTGGGGCAGCATGTCCAGGGTCTGCAGGCGTCTGCACTGGTTGGAGTCCTATAGCTAAAAGGGGAAGTGGTCACATTCTTCCATCCCTAACCCAGAAGCAATCTCCAATTGAAAACCACTTGTACACAAAATTTTATTTTCCACAAAGGAACTCTTACCAGGGAAACAAACTACTCTTAAGGATAGGCTGCATGCCCAGCAGTAGATGCAAAAGGAAAATGAACTCAACCAATAGCTTTGGTGGTTCCTTTTCTCACAATGTTGTGTCAGGGTGCTTCCATTTTTTTTTAAAAATTATCTTATTCTTAAAAATATTTTATATTTATTTTTATTATATCTATATTTTCTTTTCTCTTTTTACCCTATAGGTCTTTTGCATATATATTATGATATCCAGTTTAGTGTTTTTATGGGATTTCTGAGTATGTAATGATTAGGTCTTTATTTTTTGTGCCTTTTCTTGGGCTCTTTTCCCTGTATTTGTTTGTTTTGTCTAATTCTAATGGGTTAGCTTTGCTTTATCTGTTCTGTTCTATGCTATTCTATAGAAGACTGTCTTCTAACGAGCGGCAGAAAGGGGGTTCATCTGGTTAGGAGGGGGAGTAGTAGAGGGAGATGTTAATGGAAACAGTAGAGGAGCCGAGGGAGGGGAACTATAATCAGAATGTTTACATGAGAAAAAATGATTTTTTCAATAAAATGGGGGAAAATTCTGGCCAATTAAATGTTTAGACACAATTATTTTGACCAATTACTGGGAGACCATGAACGGACTATTTATTAATGTTGGCTGTTGCTATGATGTTCTTTCCAACTTCAGCCCAGAGCATGTCAACTCTGTTGACACTGTGGGTGATTTTCTACCCTTTGCCCGTTGTGTACATTACCTCATAACTACCTAATTTTTATAGTTTGTTTTAAAATCTAGGGCCAGGGAAAAGGCTTATAGATAAAAAAAAAAATCTTTCTGCACAAGCTGGATGGCCTGAGTTCACTCCTGTAGTCTTCATGATGGTGGAGGCGGAGGACAAAGTCCACAGAGACGTCCTCTGCCCCATACACTCTGTCTATGGCAAGTCCACGGAGACTCCTCTGCCCTATACACTCTGTCTACAGCAAGTCCACGGAGACTCCTCTGCCCCATACACTCTGTCTACAGCAAGTCCACGGAGACGTCCTCTGCCCCATACACTCTGTCTATGGCAAGTCCACGGAGACTCCTCTGCCCTATACACTCTGTCTCCAGCAAGTCCACGGAGACTCCTCTGCCCCATATACTCTGTCTACGGCAAGTCCACGGAGACTCCTCTGCCCCATATACTCTGTCTATGGCAAGTCCACGGAGATGTACTCTGCCCTCCTATACACTCTGTATACGGCAAGCACAACCACATATATTATGTCTATGCACATAATATCATGGAATAATATTGTTTAAAAATTCAATGAAAGATCATCTTGGAGTTTCTAATTTATGATTGATAGCTCATAGAAGTGATTACTTGCTTACTACAAGATGTTTGAACAATGTAGAACAAAACAAGGATAGATTATTTTAAAAGCAACCCACAGGTAAACATTACTTACATTAATTTAATATCAGTTCACATGACCTTTCCTGACTTACATTTGATGGAATGATAGTTCACTGGCTATGAGTAGTTTCATACTGCATGACATATCTTACATTTACATTTCTAATGAATTAAATTTTATCTCCTTACGTTTGTAGTAAAAACCTGAGTACGCTAGAAGGGACTGCCAGGCTTCTAGCAAATGCGCTTCACTATGGAGAGATAGCCGTTCATAAGAGATCTTTCTCATGCTCAGAAAGTCACTCACAGAACAAATTAGAATTGGGATTTTAATGTCCTTTAATTATATTTTAGTATCACCCTGAATTGTCTAAAGAATCGCAGCAGGAAAAGAGAGTCCACACATTCCATATGCTTTCCTTCCTCCATGATTCCTCCACGTTACAAGTTTAGCGCCTATGTTTTTACCTAGTTGGGGGATGCAATCCTTAGTTCATATTTTTCAAAAGGCAAATTCTGTATTTAGATTGATTTGTTGCATTTATCTAGTTTTCTTAAAATAACACCCCCATCCCTCAGTTCTTGGTTGTGTTTAATTGGTAAGAAACACAAAGACAACCATAAATGCTTTAACACAGACCGTCTTTGTAGTGCTAACAGGACAGATTGGCTGGGCTTAAGGGCTTGGAGTATACTTTACTGAGAATTTTATAGGCTTTCTTTTAACATCGAATGATGCCATGGAAATATATTAAGAATCTTTCATTTATCTTCTTTAAAAGTAACTTTTGCATCAAGGCCAGAAGAATTTCTCTAGGGATTCTTGAATTGAATCATAGTAACTTAGTCAGGAAGTATCTCTTCTTGGTATTCAGTGTTCTCTAGCCATCCTCCTGGGATATAGTTGCTATGCTGTTTTATGAACTCTTTTGTGTTAAGGCCCTGATGATGGTTTGAATGAGAACGGCCTCCATAGATTCATGTATGTATTCATGTTTGGTCCCTAGTGGATGGAACTGTTTGGTAAGAATTGGGATGCGTACCCTTGTTAGAGGAGGTCATAGATGTGGGCTCTGAGGTTTCAGAAACCTAGATCATTGCCAGACACTCCCTCCTTTTCCCTCCCTCCCTCCCTCATGCCTATGGATCAGGATGTAAGCTCTCAGCTACTGCTCCATGCCTACCTGCTGCCATGTTCCCCATCATGATGATCAAGAACTCTAAGTTTCTTGAACCATGGTCTCCAATAAACTCTTTCTTTTATAAGATACCTTGATCATGGTGTCTCTTCACAGCAATAGGAAATAATTGATAAAATGGTTGTATGGTTGATGGATGACTTGTTCACTTCTGTGCTACATGGGCACAAATTGTCTATTTCACAAATTGTTTCCATTTATTAACATTTTCATTTTTCTGTGTATATGTGTTGTGTGTATATGGTATATGTGTATATTATCTATGTATGTATGTGTGTGTATGATATATGATTGTGTGTTGTATGTGTATGATGTGTATGTATATGGTGTGAATTTTATGTACATATGATGTGTGTGTTGTGTATATGTGTGTGTGTATGGTACTTTCACGTGAGTGTGCCAAAACACAGGCCCATGTCTGTACATGCAGAGACCAGAGTAGATGTCTTCTCTATTGTTTTCCACCTATTGCCTTGAGACAGGGTCTCTCAAAGAATCAAAACTTCACTTCCAGCTAGAAGAGCAACTAGTAAACTCTGGTGATATGCCTGTCTTTGCCCTACAATGCTGGGCTTACAGTGATGTGCAACCATGCCCGTGATTTTATGTGGATGCTGAGATTCAAACTCAGATCTTCATGCTCCCAGAGCAAGCACACCTACTCACCGGTCATCCTCCCAGCTCCTCTCTGCTTTTAATGCCATTTCCTTTGCCTGCATGCATGTGAGCCTTCACTTTTGATCTTTTACGAATCCACCCTGTATCTTTCTTTCTATGACACTTCTGCTTGCCTTGACATTGATTTATCTCCTGAGTATACACTGTGCCTGGAACTCTTATTTTGTTTTCAAATGAACTTTGGAAAATTGAATTCATATTTTGTGAAAGTGGAACAATTGTAAGAATGTTTCTTTTGCTTGGTCCCTATTTTCTTTGAGACTGTATTTTCTTTTTACTTTGAATGCCATTAAAAACTATCTCTGCCTTTCTTTGCCCTTCCTCCCGCACCCTATTTCTTTCTCTTCTTGCCCCAAGGGTGTGGTTGCTGTGCTGTTTCACAATCAAAGGCTTGCCTAGGCTTCTACCTCATCTGAGAGACACTGCGCCCATCCCTAGCTGCATTTTGAAGGCAGAATATTATTCTATTGACTTCTGTAAGGTGCAAGAGCAGGTGGAGAAAGAGTGCTTAGCCGGGTGGCTGTGGCCCTCCTCAGCTGTGGCATGGTGTGGAGCTTTGCTGGGTCGCCTTCTTATTCAAGTCTCAGCCCCACTCACAAACCAGAGCTACGCAGATGCCCTCATGGATGACGAGCTTGAGAATTGATACTTTCTCAGTCATGCTGTTTTAACAGTCTTTCTTTGGGGGCTTGATAGAAAGTGCACAGAAGCTCTCAGGATGGAAGTAGAGACAAAAGCCGTGGCTCGGGAGACAACACAAACTCATCAGTGTACTCATTTTCTGAACTTCCCAGCAGACAAGGAGAAAAGGGGAAAACAAGGGCCGGTGTGTATTAGCCGTCCTAGTTAATGAGGAAGAGCCCTTGCTGGGGGAGACAAGCTTATTTCCAGCACTAGACCCTCGGGGCTTTTATTTAAGAGGTAATGGATGCGGGTGATGATATTTCTGACATGCACAATTACGGTGGCAAGAACTGGTACTTCCACCTCCTGACGAAGAATCGAAAATCCTGTTTTGCCCTTTGGGACCAGTATAGACGACTCTGGTCTTGGCAGTGCGGGGCTACCAGGTGGAAACTCATCTTGGATCCTGGAGGCAATGGCTGGTGCTTAAGAAGGCTCCTTTGTTGCTGCCATCCGGTTGGCCTGCATATGGAACCCGGAGTCCTCACGTGCCATTTCATCACCCGTGAGCATCCTCCCATCCCTTGGGATCACAGGTTTTCTGGGGCTCCCAGGGGAACTCTGCTGAAGTCATGTTTGCACGTGCATTTTGGCCCAGGAGCGATCGCCTTAAACTGCCTCCTCCTCTTTGCTTTGGTGAACCACCCCACTTTGCCTTTGAAGCTGTCGCACGTTTGGCTGTGGCCGCTGAGTTTCTCCCATCTGTGTTATGGATTCTAGGCTCATCTGTGATTTCATCATGTGCTTTGTTTGATATCAGCAACACTCAACACAATTGCAAAGCTGTGGATCTTGTGATCATTATCTCTGCCCCGCCCAGTGGGAGATGGGGATTTAATGGGAGATATTCTTCATGGTTTCTTTTTAAACTTTTTTTTCTGTTTCTTCAAAGTTTGTTTGCTTTTTATTCTGACTCTTCCTGCTGGATTGAACCCTTTTTGTTTTGAGGTTCCTCTTCAGGCTGGGTGGGTTATGTTTGTATGAATGTCTTTTGTATTCCCCTGGCTTTTCTCATCCCTCTCAAAGCATTCTTGGTGTTTGAATGTACTACCAGGGTCATCTTCTAAGTGACTTTCTTTAGAAATTCTCTCTTTCACCCCATTTGGGCCTAGAACCTTTACAAAGGCTCTGGGAATTTCTGGGGGAAAAGTGTAAAGCGGGGATTCTCTATTCCTAATTGAAACAACCCTTCAACATTTGACTAACTGAAAACATTTCACTGACTGAAAGTCCAGGATCGTGGCAGAGGTAGATTCCTGTGTCCTCCGTATCCCTTGAGGAAAGCATGCTATTTTACATAGTATAGTCCACTTTCTGCTCCACGTCCCAACCCCATTCCTGTGACTCATCTCACCACTCACAAAGCACAGCTACACCAAGAAGCTTTCTTAGCAGACGAGCTAAGAAATGTTAAAAATTCATCTGTCATGTTGTTTCAACAATTGTCCTCGGGGACCTAATAGAAGAGGTGTTTAGTTTGAGCTACAGGTCATATAGTGATGTGTATTCAAGAGAGCAGAAGATGGTCCATCGGAAGAGTGGTTGTGTTTTCTGTATTGCAATGAAAATCAAGAAAGTTGCTTGATTGCAGACCAGAATCACCCATTACTCCTTAGCAATGGTCAGAACAGCCAAATAATAGAACAGTAGAATTGTCTGTTAGTTCACGTTGGCAAAGGGGTGAGGGCAAGGATGCACCAAGCCCAAAACAGAACGCTATGATAAAAGCAGATTCCAGAGAAGCCCAGAAGCACTCCGCTCCCTCTCCAGGATGGAATCTGTTCCTTACAGCATTGCCATTCCTTCATGGCTGAACCCCTTCCTGCCTGTTCGCACTGGTAGACTGGGGGCTGATGGATTGCTGTTGCACAAAGCACACCAGTTCCTCCTAGATCTTCCCATTCCTGATCATTTCAGTAGAGACTGGCTTAGAAGAGTAGCAATGAGATTAAACCTTTTCTTGGCTGTGAAAGTGTTCTGCTTCTTCTCAGCCTGTAGAGCTCATTCACCCCTGATGCCCTCCACTTGCCTCCTCTTCCCCCATTCATCTCTTCTCCTCTCTCTTTTCCTTTCCCTGCACTTTTCTTGCTTTCCCTCCCTCTCCCCCTTCCTTACCCACCTCCCCTGTCCTTCCCCTGTCCCTCCCCTGTCCTTCCCCTGTCCCTCCCCTGTTCTTCCCCTGTCCTTCCCCTGTCCCTCCCCTGTCCTTCCCCTGTCCTTCCCCTGTCCCTCCCCTGTCCTTCCCCTGTCCTTCCCCTGTCCCTCCCCTGTCCTTCCCCTGTCCCTCCCCTGTCCCTCCCCTG
>NW_004949121.1:5114137-5122986 GCF_000317375.1 Microtus ochrogaster | reverse complement strand
GTCCCTCCCCTGTCCTTCCCCTGTCCTTCCCCTGTCCTTCCCCTGTCCTTCCCCCGTCCCTCCCCTGTCCTTCCCCTGTCCTTCCCCTGTCCCTCCCCTGTCCCTCCCCTGTCCTTCCCCTGTCCTTCCCCCTTCCTTTCTCATTTCCTTCCTTCCCTTTCTCTTTCCATTTCTCTTGTTCCGCCTTCCTTTTTTTTCTTTTGAGACAGGATCTGCCTTGGAACTTCTATTTTCCAAATGCTGGAATGATAGGCTTGGAACACCATGGCTGGGTGATACACAGAGCACACCAAGGTCTCACAAAGCTTAAAGTAACTCCTTCCAGTGGCAGTGCCCCCGGTGACATAATCTCCTAATATCATCACACCGAAAGTCAAGCTTCCATCACATGGATTCTTTTGTCATGAAAACCACAGTATGGTGGTTCCCCAGGCCACTCAGCCTGGGCTATAAAGGCTGACATTCCCCAAATTCCTGACACAGTTTCCTGCTTTCTCTCCCCCAACACAAGATCACTAATGTTTCATGACTCTTCCAGCCTTTCCTGGTGTTCTCAGTGTGCAAGGACAGGTGTTCAGCGTGCACTGCTAGCCAAGTGTTAAGGAGGAGGGCAATGCCCCTGCTTCTGATGACAACTGAAGTAGCTGCCTCAGAGCTTCTGCTGTCACTGTGCTCACAGTCAGTGCCCAACCCCCACTGCTACATCAATTCCCCTGGAGTCCTGGCATCCACAGCCAGTGCACCCTATGTGATGGTGACCTGGGGAAGAACACACTGTTTTATAAAAAAAGCTTCCTAATAAGTATGGTGTGTGTGTGTGTGTGTGTGTGTGTGTGTGTGTGTGTGTGTGTGTGTGTGATATAGAAACAGAATTTTCAGTTTCTGGTTTGAGGTCAAATAATTGGGTCTGTTGAGGTAACGGGAAGCGTTTTTGGACAGAATGTGCTCCCTGAGAAGGGCTCATGAGGCTTGAGTTCCCATGCAACCACAGTGTCCCTGGGAACACACTAACAGCAGCAGGCCTATCATCGCAATCATACAGACAGCATAGTCCAAATACAAGTAGTTAACGTTGTAAAGCTAGAAGTCTGTGTGCAGCTGAGTGTGTCATTTACAATTTCCTTTTAACTCTTGTTTTTGAAATGAAGACATATCTGCATGTGGGCATCTAACCAAACATAGTCCCATACACTCTCAAGGGTGAGGTAGTCAAATGGGCAAAAGTTGAGAAAAAGCAAAAACCATTCAGACAGCAGTCATGGGCTCCGCACAATCGCATGTTCTCAAGGAGCATTGAATGATTCCACTGTAGGCAACTTGAGTTTGGCCTGGGGGGTAGGAGACTTCTTCAAGGGCAGACACACCAGTCCTGCATGTCATTTAAGATGCCCTGGGAGAGTCTAGCATGTGGTATATTGTCAGCAAATGCTTGTTGAGCGAATGAAGAAAAGCATCCACACACACCTGCAGTAGAGAGCTGGAGGCCGGCACCAGCACAAGCTTGGATCTGCCTTTCTGAGATTCCTGACCTGGCCATTGAAGGCTTGGGCCTGACCCCTCTCCCTTGATTTAAAAACACCAAGGAACCTTTTTTTGAAAAAGCTAGCTTTTCTCCCTTCCTTCCTTCCTTCCTTCCTTTCTTCCTTCCTTCCTTCCTTCCTTTCTTTCTTTCTTTCTTTCTTCCTTTGTCTTTCTTTCTTTCATTCATTTTTTTCAAGACAGAGTTTCTCTGGAGCTTTGAAGCCTGTCCTAGAAATAGCTCTTGTAGACCAGGCTGACTTTGAACTCACAGAGATTCGTCTGCATCTGCCTCCCGAGTGCTGGGATTACATAAAATCAAACTGTGGGTGACAGTTGTATGACTGGGACAGACTGACAGGTCACTGGCAGTGGCACCAAGATTTATCCCTACTGCTTGTACTGGCTTTTTGAGAACCTGTTCTCTTTGGATGAATACCTTGCTCAGCCTAGATATAGTAGGGAGGGCCTTAGACCTTCCCCAAAGCAATGTGCCTTGCCCCCTCTAAGGAATGAATAGGGGCAGGGTCTGAAGAAGGTGGAAAGAGTGGGAGGAGGGGAGGCAGTGGGAACTGGGATTAGCATTAAAATGAAAAAAAGATAGTTTGTTTTCCTTTATAAAAAAAAATAAAATAAAATAAAAGGAATTCCAAAATAAGAAACTAAAGACTGCACTAAAACCACAGAAGTAAAAACTTTATTTAAAAATAAGGTTAAAATTAAAATACAAACACAATCAGATCAGTAAACTTCAAGAAGAATGAAAAAAAAAAACAAAGAGAGAGAGAGAGAGAGAGAGAGAGAGAGAGAGAGAGGCAAAACAGAAGGCTTTGATTCAGGCCCAGCAGGTGACTTGCTCCTGATTCTGGGATGGATCCCCTGCATGCCCCCACACACTCACACTTACACTGGGATGGGTCCCCTGCACACCCCACACACTCACACTCACACTGGGATGGGTCCCCTGCATGCTCCCACACACTCACACTCACACTGGGATGGGTCCCCTGCACACCCCCCACACTCACACTCACACTGGGATGGGTCCCCTGCAAGCCCCTCACACTCACACTCACACAATTTTAAAGCATAATTTCTCCAGCACTTGATCAATGTTCTTGATTTACTTCCATTTATCTGGCAGGCTTGGCAAGGGGACCTATGTGCACAGAGTCAGAAGCACACCTACAGCCAGGCTGAGACTTATGTGCACCTCTCTTGGTGTCAGGGTGGTCTTCCCTTCAAGCCTCTTCCTTCTTGATCCCACCTCTCTGAACCCTTACCACCTTCCAAGTCCCAATCCAGCCTGAGAACTTGCCATGCTCCCAAAGTTCTACTTGTCTGATGATGTCATCTGAGCTCATTTTATCTGCTAATACCATTTTTCTAGGGCAGGAACCATGTTTTCTGTTGTTTCTGATGTTTCCCAGCAACTCCAAGAATGTTCTCCCTTTTTGATGTTATAACAAAAAAAAACCCTCATACTTTAAACTTTGTAAGTAGGGCCAAGGTATTTCTGGAATCTATGGCTTGCATTATTGCATG
Source organism: Microtus ochrogaster (assembly GCF_000317375.1). Taxonomy (NCBI): domain Eukaryota; kingdom Metazoa; phylum Chordata; class Mammalia; order Rodentia; family Cricetidae; genus Microtus; species Microtus ochrogaster. The sequence goes on along the minus strand of NW_004949121.1, from coordinate 5,119,923 downwards.
AATGTCAACAGCAGGAGGAGGGCACAGAAAGTACCCAGATATCTCAAACTACCATCCCACTGGCGGAATCTATCTCCTGTTGGCTCCCAGGAACCACCAGTCCACGTTATCTCCTTACTAGCAAACTCAGGTTTGATGCATGCCTGCCTGTACACATAAAGATTACGTGCGTATATATTTACATTTGCACACATACAGTTACACATGAGTAATTTGAAGAGCAAACCCTCAGAGAAGTGAGCAGCTCAGCTAGATCTTATGTTTGAAAGAGTAGAACACAGCGGGCAACACATAGGGGCTTTGGTGGGGATTAAGTCTAGACCAGTCAAGAGCCAAAGACCTGGCCCTGGGAGAGCTGAACCAAATGGCTACTTTGTCAGGATCCTGAGTCACCAGGCGCTGGGATGATTGATTATAGTGGCATGATGGGGCAGTAGTGGTTTCTGTGTGTGGAGATTTTGCTGTCAATAGGTAAAGACTCTCTGCAGGGACTGTGGGAATGCTCAGTGTTACATCACACCGTTAGACCCCAGGATCCTCTCCCCAGGTCTTGGCTCCTTCCAGCTGTACAGAAATCTTTCTATCAGACCTAGGGTTTACATGTCTACGTCATTAGTTCTTGAAAAGTGAGATTTCTTCCACCAGCCTGGAAGGGCAGGGTGCGCACAGGGTGCTGGAATTTTTTGACAGTCCTGATGACACTAGCTCTTTCCAAGGCTTTCCCCGGTCATAAACAAAGGGTTTACTGTGGACCATTTGGGAATGAAGACTTTGTTGTTTGTCCCACACCAGGGAAGCATTCACAGACAAGGTTTCTTGTTTGACCCTCTCTGGACATTAGGTTTCTCCGATGTAACATAGAACTAATGTCTTAATACACCAGAGACTTCTCAGAACCCTTCCCAGGACAGCCTGAGCCACCCCGGGAGGGGGGGGGGCTATTATAGCAGCAGGTTGGCTCTAAGGAGTCACATCAGCAAATTTAAATTTAATGGTTTTCCTGATAAGATAAATAAAAATTGAGTGGCCAATCAAGGTGCCCTTCTTTTCTGTCTTGTGTTTACTTTAAGCCTCCTTACACTTTGCCAAAAAAAAAATTGAGGAAAAAGGAGGAGGAAGAGGGGATTTTTTTGTGTCCCCCTGTGAATGTGCAGACAGGACCAGACAGCATGTGTTTTGTTTTCCAGGGAGATGTGTATCCAGCAGGATGGAAGAGTTCATCTCACCGTTGTTTACTTTGGGAAAGAAGAAATGAATGAAGTCAAAGGAATACTTGAAAACACTTCCAAGTAAGTACTGTCTGTTTAGTTTTCCTTTCCTTGGGATACTGCTCATAGGAGAATTCAGTACCCTCCCTTCCCCAGGAGACCACTCTCTCTGGCACGGCTTGTATCTGGGTGATGAGTTTGACAGTAGACATAAACCGCCCTGCTCAGCAGAGGTGCGGAGGGAGCATGGGCTTCTGGGAGCTCATAACTGAAGGCTGTCTCTCAGCACCACAGCTCCAGGACCTTCATGTGTGCAGGGTGAGATTTGTGCAGTGAGCCCCACCTCAGCCACTGCTCGATAGTCTGAGACTAACACCCAGGCTCAAGTCCTAGCCGTGGAGCAAATGTCCTCACCCTTTCGTCTTGGCCTTTCATCCGTCATTCATTTACCAACATCAGGGGACACCCAGAAGGGGTGGCTGAAGCAGGCTCCTTGATTAAACCCATCCAGTTGAACAGAAAAGACTTAGTCCAAACCTTCAGCCTGGGGTGATATGTCTATAACTCATTGACCAGCTGCAGAGTGTAGAGGGGTCTTCAGAAGCAGCAAGAATGGATTCTTTTTCTTCCCCCTGCAAGACAAATAAGCCATGGCATCCTGCGTAACTGCGGAAGCCAGCATGGTACTGCCGTGCTCCACATCTGCAGTGTGCAGACGCAGCTGGGAAGTCAGGTAGATAGCTTTGATATATGTGAGGCTTTGGCGGCTTTAATAGCACTCCGTGGCGGCACAAGTCTGAACAGGCCCGCATGGTTTAGATAGAAAAAGGACTGTCTGTTTTGAGTTTCTGGGAAGTGGTAATTGGATGACAGTTGCAGGATAAGCTTCTGAGATGGAGAACATGTTCTGTGTCGCTCCGTGCTGTTACGATTTGTGTTAGTGGGCACAATTAAAATTTCAAATATCCTGAAAGCAAAGGTCATCAGCTGTTGTTCTCAGACCAAAACCACCACATCTGTTTTCATAAATAAAGTTTAATTGGATGCAAGAAGGTCTGTTGATTTTCATGTTACTTACGGCTGGAATATTCACAAAGCCTAACCAGTTTACGAAAAGAATAGGAGTTAAAAATGGCAAAGACCCGTGTGTGTGGATCATCAGATGGAAGAAAATAATTGGATACCCGAAAAGTAATTGAAATAGAACTCTCTCAGGTCTAAGGCATTCCCATACCTTTCCTCTCGCTCAGCAGTGGAGAGCACAGATGGTTAGGACTCATGTTCTCTGCCCAATGGGCAGGTGTAAGCATCTTTGCCAATATCCATTCCTAGACAAAATCATTTTTAAAGTCTTCCACCTGCCTCAAACCAGCAATCAGGATAGAAATGTTTTGTAAGCAAACATGGTGGCAAGCCCGAAGGGGCTGCACCCTTAACTGCAGGTAACTGTGTTATTCCAACAAACGTTGTGTCTGTCCAGGCATGTGACTTCAGTGTGCAAACAGAATTGGCAAATCTTATCCTATTGGGGTTGGCACTTTCTTCATGTCTCAAAGGATGTTGGGACATTTGCTGATGGTTACACAGTTTCGGGTTTATGGAAACGGCAGGCTAGTTTAAACATGCTATAGGAAATGTTCTCTCTAAGGACTGGAAGGCTTAAGTGCTCTTATCATGTAAGTCTTCCCAGGTTACTCCATGTCGTAAGCATGTGATGCCACAGACATTGACTAATACTTTTGTGTGTTTCCACAATGTTCAAATTTATCAAAAAGCAGTAAATTCATATGATGTAATGATTCTAAGATTTATTTTAACAATATATGTACATATTTTGCCTGCATATATTTATGTGTATTTTGTGATGCTCAGAGGTCAGAGGATGGTGTCAGATCATCTGGGACAGGAGTTACAGCAGTTGTAAGTTACTGCACAAGTGCTAGGAATTGGACGTGGGTATTCTGCAAGAGCAGAAAGTGCTCTTAAACATTGAGCCCTCTCTCCACCCCATGGTATCTATTGTTCTAATAGTATCAATTAGTCAGATAATCTAGTCTACTTTGGTAATCTGACTGGGGTAAATATATGTTCCTTTATTTTAATCTTAATTTCTAATATGAACTTTTAGCATCACAGAGCATATGGCATGCAGTAAATCCATTTATATGCATATATAGTGGTTACAGGATGAATACAAGAGCATAAAGCAGACTTTAAGAGGTTTTAGAAGTGAGCTGAGAAACGTATAAGTAGAGCCTATATGCACAAGACAAAAGAGCACAATACTTTATGATCTTTATGATACTGGTGCTGTAGGAGGCAGGGGGTGGGAGAGTTAGCACAGTACATAAAGATACTGGTGCTGTAGGAAACAGGCCGTGGGAGCGTTAGGTTTGGGAGTGAGGATGTAGTCAACTGTGGAGATAAGATGGTAAAAAGTGCTCTGAGCAAGAAATGGTGGATTCGAGGCTAGGCAGGAAGGAAGTAGATGAGTAGGCAGTCAAGTAGGCGACATTGACAGCCATAGACAGAGCCAATCTAAAGACCTGGAAACACAAGTTTGTTCATCAAAGGAAAGATAGTACCAAGTAATTATTGGATTTGGATTTACGATAACAAACACACACACACACACACACACACACACACACACGTATGCTTCTGCCTGCGGCTTTCTTTTAATATCTTCACTGTTCTTGTATGGTGGTAATAATATTTGTTCAATGGCGTTTTATTTTCAATTATTATTTTTATGAATGATCTCAATGAATATTTATAGCAACTTTCGGTGCATGCTTGTATGTGTGTTTGCATATGTGTATGCATTTTCACATGTGTATGTATGGGTATATGCACACATATGTGGACACCTGAGATAGACGTTGAACATCTTTTCCAGTTGCTCTTTGCCTTATACATAAATGCAGATCCATCACCGAAATTAGGGCTAGAAGTTTCCGAAAGTCTGCTTAGCTGTTTATTCATGGGATTCCATGTCTGCTTCCCACTTGCTGGGACTACAGATGGCATCTGAGAATCCGCACTGTGGTCCCCATGCTTACACAGCAAGCACATAACCTGCTAAATCAGGTCCCTAAGTCCTTTGACCCTTTGTGTCTGGCTTTTTGAGATAGATATTGTTAGTGGTCCCGTTTCGTAGATGAAGAAACTACGGCTCAAGGGAGATTGTCCCTGAGGCCTTCACTTTAGCCGCATGAAAGAGCCGAGTGCCCCCGTGCCCTCCCGAGATCCGTAATTGTTTGTTGAAGCTAATGAGATTTGTAATCAGGCTAAATGACATTCACTTCATTTGGAGATCACTATTGTAATTAAAGTGTTCTAAATCCAGCTAGATGCAAACACTTTAAGAATATCTAAAAATACGGCCTTGTTTAATGACGAGTTTGCAGTGTTTTATGTTCTCTTTCTCTGAGTTTGTACTTCCTCAATTGAGCTTTCTGCTTCAGCTGATTGCTACAGATTGGTGCTTTGCAAACTCTGGTTGTGATTCATTAGAGGGTTTCCAAATCGATTCAGTGGGCTTAGCCCAGTGTTTTTGGAAATGGAATAGAGTAGGGTGCAAATTTTCAGAATGAATCACAGGTAATAAGGTGATAGATGGTTTCATGAAACACTTGTTTCATTGCACATGCCTGCGTGCATGCATATGAACTTGTCCTGCGAGACGCAGGCCGTTGTTCCTTTGTAAAGATTGAGTTAAATGTTTACAGGTCCCTGTAACAGAAAACAACACAAATTACTTCCAAGTACCTGATCCTTGATCTATAGATTTCCCCAGGATTCATCTGTTCTCAAATAAAAACTCTCAAATATGCCTAAGCTTTGGTTAACCTTGGATGCCTCTTAACATGTAGGATACTTGGACCCAGCCCCAGATACTGAGTTGGCAACTCAGCAGGCTTGAGTTGCAGCCTGAGAACCAGCATTTCACAGTTTTCATGGGCACTGCTGGGTCTGGCCATGGCTCACTCTGAGAAGCACCAGCCATTTGATTGGAACTGTATAAGAGGATATTTTTAAAAATTATAGCTTGTAGTTGAGTTATCATGCATTGGCAAGTTCATCTTTGTCTGATCATGGGGACACAGGGACATCTTTTAGAGGAGCCATCCCTGAGAATTGAGGCATTAGCAATGAGACACTGAGGATGAGGCACTAGCTCCTTGGGGAAGGTGCCTGCTGCCCAAACCAAAGTTTGAATCTCCGGCACGCATGTAAACTCTGGGTGTGGTCATATGTGTCTATAACCTGGACTGGAAGGGGACCAAAGACAGGAAGATCTCCAAAGCTTATTGGACAGCTTATTTAGCCAATCAGTGAGCACTAACCTTAACAGGAGATCCTGTTTCAAAAGATAAGATGGACACCAATTGTGAAAGACACCCGACATTGACTCCTGGCTTCCATAAACACACTCACACACACACACATATACATGCAATCGCATACACCTGTACACACACCAACATGCATATACATACATGATGTATGGATGTATACACACATACATTCTCTCTCTCTCTCTCTCTCTCTCTCTCTCTCTCTCTCTCTCTCTCA
>NW_004949121.1:5109536-5114037 GCF_000317375.1 Microtus ochrogaster | reverse complement strand
CTCTCTCTCTCTCTCTCTCTCTCTCACACACACACACACACACACACACACACAAACACAAACACACACACACACACACACACACACACCAATTGACTGCTCTGCCCCATGTGGATGAAGAGAGAGGCGGTATAGTGGTGGTAGTGCCGTCATGGGCCTGCCTTACCACAGTGTGGGTTAGCCTATCATGCCTCTTTAAAATCATTTCACGAAGATTTCATCCAGATAGCCGAGGGGAGAATTAATGTGCATATCAGGTCAGGAAAACTACATGCAAATTCCTGCCCTCTACGATGGCTATCAGCCCAAAGTCAGAAATCACAAATGCAATTGGTATATGAAAAAAGAAAGAGTTCAATGGTTCTCTAAATAGTTTAGTACAGAATTATCACCTAAACTAGAAATTTCATTCCCATGTAAATCTGAAAATAATTGAAAATCAGCATTTAAACAACTGTGTACAAACATTCAATGACATTACGATCAATTTGGAAAATAAAGACACCCCAAATGTCCATTTTGAGTTAATCTTTTATCCAGTCACTTCGCCAAAGGTGTTTATTAGCTGTAGGAGTTCCCTGGTAGAATGTTTGGGGTCACTTATGTATACTATCATATCATATGCAAATAGTAATAAGGTGGACTTCTTTCTTTCTATTTGTATTTCTATTTGTATCCCCTTGACATCCTTTAGTTACTTGATTGCTCTAGCTAGAACTTCAAGTGCTATAGTGAATAGATATGGGAGTGGACTGCCTTGTCTTATTTCTGATTTTAGTGGAATTGCTTTTGAATTTCTCTCCATTTAATTTAGTGTTGACTATCGGATTGCTGTATATTGCTTTTATTATGTTTAGATATGACCCTTCTAGTCCTGTGTCTCTAAGACTTTTATCATGAAGGGGTGCTAGATTTTGTCAAAGGTTTTTTCAGCATTTAATAAGATAAGCATGTGCGGTTTTTTGTTTGTTTGTTTGTTTTACCATTCGGTCTGTTTATATTGCAAATTACAGTGACAGATTTTCCTATGTCGAACCATACCTATTTTTCTGGGATGAAGCCTACTTGTTCATGGTGGATAATCACTTTGATGTGTTCTTAGATTCAGTTTGAGAGTATTTTCATCGTGTTTTTTTCCATGAATGTTCATGACAGAAATTGGTCTGTAATTCTCTTTTTTTGTTGAGTCTTTGTGTGGTTTGGGTATGAGGATGACTGTGGCCTCATGAAAAGAATTGGGCATTGTTCCTTCTGCTTCTATTTTGTGAATATTTTGAGGAGTATTGGTTTTAGCTCTTCTGTTAAAGTCTGGTAAAATTCTGCACTAAAACCATCTGGTCCTGGGCTTGCTGTTATTGTAGTTGCTGGGAAACTTTTAATGACTGCTTCTATTTCCTTAATGGTTATAGGTCTATTTAAATTGCTTATCTGATCTAGACTTGACTTTGGTAAGTGGTATTTATTTAGAAAATTGTCCATTTATTTTTTATTTTCCAATTTTGTGGAGGACAGGTTTTTGAAGTATGACCTTTCTGGATTTTCTCAGTGTATGTTGCTATGTCCCTTTATTCATTTCTGATTTTGTTAACTTGGATATTCTATCTCTGCCTTTTAGTTAGTCTATCTCATTGATTTCTCAAAAAACCAACTCCTTGTTTCATTGATTCTTTGTATTGCTCTCTTTGTCTCTCTTTTATTGATTTCAGATCTCAGTTTGATTATCTCCTGCCTTCTACTCCTCCTTTGCTTCTTTTTGTTCTAGAATTTTCAGGTATGCTGCTAAGCTGCTAATGAGATGTCTCCAAATTCTTTACACAGATCCTTAGCTTCCGAGGGCTTTCATTGTGTCTCATAACTTTGGGTACATTGTGCATTCATTTTTATTGAATTCCAGGAAGTCTTTAATTTCTATCTATATTTCTTCCCTGACCCAGTGGTAATTCAGTAGAGAGTTGTTCAGTTTCCATGAATTTGTAGGTGTTCTGTTGTTTCTTTTGTTATTGAAATCCAGTCTTAATCCATAGTGCTCTATTAGGACACAGAGGGCTATTTCAATTTTCTCGTGTCTGTGGAGACTTGCTTTGTGATTGAGTATATGGTCAATTCTGGAGAATGTTCTGTGAGGTGCTAAGAAGGTTTATGCTTTGTCTTTGGGTGGAATGTTCTGTGGATGTCTGTTAGGTCATTTGAGTCATGACATGTCAGTTCTGTTACTTCTCTGTTTTGTTTCTTTCTGGCATTCCTGTCCATTGGTGTGATGGGGTGCTGAAGTCTCCCACTATTAATGTGTGGATTTGGGTGTGTGATTTAAGCTTTAGTAGTGTTTATTTTACTAGTGTCATTGCCCTTGCATTTGGGGCAAAGATGTTCAGAATTGAGATGTCATCTTGGTGAATTTTTCATTTAATGAGTATGAAATATCCTCCATCTCTTTTGATTAATTTTCATTGGAAGTCTGTTTTATAGAGATTAGAATAGCTACACCAGTGTGCTCTTGGGTCCATTTGCTTGGAAAATCTTTTTCCAACACTTTACTCTGAGGTAATGACTATCTTTGATGTTGAGGTGAGATGTGTTTCTTGTATGTAGCAGAAGGTTGGATCCTGTTTTGAGCCCATTCTGTTAGCATGTGTCCTTTTATTGGCAAATTGAGTCCATTGTTATTAAGAGATATTAATGACCGGTGATTATTAATTCCTGCTATATTTTGATGATGGTGTTGATAGTGGTAGTAATAATAGCAGTAGCTGTTGTGTTTTTCCCTTCTTTGGGCTTTGCTGGTGTACTATTATCTATTGCCTGTGTTTTTATGGGTTACTTGACCTCCTTGGGTTGTAGTTTTCCTCCTAATACCTTATGTAGGGCTGTATTTGTGGATAGATATTGTTTAAATTTGACTTTGTCCTGAAATATCTTGTTTTCTCCATCTATAGTGATTGGAGGTTTCTGTGGGTAGTGTAGTCTGGACTGGCATCTTTGGTCTCTTAGAGTCTGCAAGACACCAGTCCAGGCCATTCTGGCTTTTAGTCTCCATTGAGAAGTAGGTTGTGATTCTAATATGTCTGCCTTTATATGTTACTTGGCCTTTTCCCTTTTCAGGTTTTAGTATTCTTTTTTTATTCTGTATGTTTAGTGTTTTGATTATTATATGGCATGAAGATTTTCTTTTCTGATCTAATCTATTTGGTGTTCTATAAACTTCTTGTATGTTTATAGTCATACCCTTCTTTAGGTTAGGAAAGTTTTCTTCTATGAGCTGGGATCCTTCTCCTTCTTCTTTTCCTATTACTCTTAGGTTTGCTCTTTTCCATAGTGTTCCAGATTTCCTGGATGTTTGGTGTGAGGAATTTTTTAGATTTAACATTTTCTTTAACTGATTGGTTAATCTATTTCTTCTATCATATCCTAATCCCTAAGATTCTCTCTTCTGTATCTTGTATTCTGTTGGTGAAGCTTGTGTCTGTAGTTCCTGCTCACTTATCCAGACTTTCCATTTCCAGAACTCCATCAGTTTGTTTTCATTATTGCTTCTGTTTCAGTTTTCAGGTTTCCAACACTTTCCTTCCCCTATTTGTTTTTTTTTTCTTGGTTTTCTTGGCATTCTTTAAGAGATTTATTGGCTTCCTCAAATTTTTTGATTGTCTTTTCCTCAACTTCTTTAAGGAATCTTTCATTTCCTCTTTAGGAACCTCTGTCATCTTCATAAATCTGTTTTTAAGGTCATTTTCTGGTGCTTCAGCTGCCTTGAAATATTTGGGTCTTGATGTTATAGGATAGCTGGGATCTGGTGGAGCCATATTACCCTGGCTATTGTTGATTGTGTTCTTACACTGATGTTTAGGTATCTGTTTTGGAGATGATTTTAGGTCTAGGTCCTGATTTCTGAGTTTGTCTTTGTTGGATGGATGTTTTTCTCCTTAGTTTTTGTTTTCTTTTTGGTCTTCTTGCCTTTGTGACCTGGATTTCTAACATCTGTCTGATCTAGTAGGGAGCCTCTGTCCAAGTTGGAGCTAGCGTTCTGGTGGCTAGCTTGGTCTTTGGTGCAGCCATGGGTCTCTGTTCTTCTGGCTACATGGCCTGCTTCTCTGACCATTGTGGTCTGCACCTGTTCTCCCACTGGTGTCGTCTGCACCTGTTCTTCCACTGGTGTTGTCTGCACCTGTTCTCCCACTGGTGTCGTCTGCACCTGTTCTCCCATTGGTGTCGTCTGCACCTGTTCTCCCATTGGTGTCGTCTGCACCTGTTCTCCCATTGGTGTCGTCTACACCTGTTCTTCCATTGGTGTCGTCTGCACCTGTTCTTCCACTGGTGTTGTCTGCACCTGTTCTCCCACTGGTGTCGTCTGCACCTGTTCTCCCATTGGTGTGATCTGCACCTGTTCTCCCATTGGTGTGGTCTGTACCTGTTCTCCCATTGGTGTGGTCTGCACCTGTTCTTCCATTGGTGTGGTCTGCACCTGTTCTCCCACTGGTGTGGTCTGCACCTGTTCTCCCACTGGTGT
>NW_004949121.1:5090737-5109078 GCF_000317375.1 Microtus ochrogaster | reverse complement strand
TGGTGTGGTCTGCACCTGTTCTCCCACTGGTGTGGTCTGCACCTGTTCTCCCACTGGTGTGGTCTGTACCTGAGCAATGAGATTCTGTAGGAGTGGGGGTGGGAGGCAGGGCACAGCAGAGGTACTGGTGATGAGGTGGGAGAGGGAGGACCATGGGTTTGGTCTGGGGGATCAGAATCTGAGGAGTATAGTAGTTTGGCTAGCACGCAGGTCATTTACCTGTTCTTCCAACCGCTGTGGACTGTACCTGAGACAATGAAGTCTGCCACAGTTGGGGGAAGGGCTGGCCACAGGGAAGATGAAGTAGGAAGCTTGGGAAATGGAGCAGGTCTTGGGGGAAGAGAATCTGGGAGCAGGGCAATCTGTCTGGCAGTCAGATCACTCACCTGTTCCTCTAACTAATGTGGCCTGCACCCCAGCAGTGGAATTCTGCCAGAGTTTGGGGCCAGAATAATGTTTTAAATAAGGGGCTATTATGGGAAGTATCACATTAAGACATTTTCTTTGCAGTTGTAAGAAAACGTCTGTGTCAGAACCAACCATACTGAACAGCATGGTTTTAATCCTCTCATTCAGAGAAATGCAAGGCAACCAGGGGAATTAAAAGCAGCAGAAGCAATAGCTTTCTCAGGTCATGATAACCTCTGCAAAAATGACTGCTCATAACCGAGAAGTCCCCACGCACAGATTATCATAGCAAAGAAAGGAATTGAGTGGGAAATTTAAGAGTTTTGTTAATTATTAATATAATTCAAGAGGTAATTGGGAATAAATCATGTATCCTTTTGTGTGTTCATAATAGGGGTTCACATATTAGTGAGATGGAGAGCCCCCACTCTACCGTCACCAGCGTCCAGTGCCTGCTTCTCGCTATGCCACAGCTATAGGCATGTCACCAAGTATTGCATTTCATTGTGAGAGTACATTAAATATTTCAGCACAAATTGCATGCTATTTTTCTCAGCTCTGTTTTCTGTTACTGTACATTTACCTCATCATAAAAGCTAAGGTTTTTATTTATCCTTCCAAATTCACTGGACCCAGCCTCTGTCACATGTGGGTAGTAGGCTTATATAAAGAGGAAGGGGTAACCAAGGGCTTCCCCACTGAAGAGGGGGCTGAAATCTCTTTGCAGGAGAAGCTCTCTCCAGACAGCAAGTCCTTGGGGGAGTACCTGAAGAGCCTCGGTCATTTCTATTACTCGTCTCTAGCTGTGTCGAGTGCCTTTAGTCTCCTCTTTGTCTTCGTGTGTGACCCTTACTGGGTACAGTGCTGGGTCATTTCTGAAAGGAGGTGTATGGGGGGGGGGCTGCTGCCTTGGATCAGAACCTGCAAAAGCCTCTTGTGCATCGGCACATTTGACACAATAAAGATTCAAGACACAAAAGGGACAGGGCAGAACTTGATAAGATGTTCATAGAGGGCTCTTTAGTTTGCCAGGAGGTACTCAAAATGTGATATTCAAGGCGTGAAGTTGAAGAACAAGAGCCCTCTTCACAGAAATAGAGGAAGATAGTGTGTGGTAAAAAAGATCACTAAGGCAGTCCCAGTCACATGCACCCTTTCTGACTCGGCTATCATGACCATCTATGGTTTGTCGCCAGAGCTGGGCCATAGACTGCAGAACAAACATGCTCCTGCATGTTGTCTCAGTGGTCTGCACTCAGAGCCATAGGGTTTCTCCAGAACCCAGGCGGAGACATTGGGCAATAGGTGCACAGAGATGCCTTCCTGGGGCTGTCAACGTTCACATCTTGAATCTGTAGCCTTTGGGGCAAGTGGACCCTGGAGACTGGTTGGGATGCACGTTAGGAAAGGGCTGTGTCCTGAAAATAGCAGGGAATACCTTATCCTCAGAGAAAGCCTGGATGAAAAGAAGGAAGCAAATTGCCACTGTGTGAGGTCAGACAAAGGGTTTCTCGGAATAGTTCCTTTAGAAGCAACACATTCATGTATACAATGTGATGTCCAAATACTTTGTCTAAAGGTCTTTCAAATTAAGATCATTTCAAACACTAGCACCAGTGTTTTTCTCCTCTTTTTCTAAAGACTGATAGGTAAGCCTTGGCCTTTCCCCTTCCTTCTGCTACTGTGGAATGGGTGATGGTTTTTATCAGAGTAACCTACTTGAGCCAGGGTATTCTCATGTGTGTGCTGAGCAGGAGAGGCGTCAGATTTTTGTCCCCTCTTACATTCTGTGGCATCCTGTCTTTTGTTATCTCTTTGCTATTTGTTTTCCAGCATCAGCCCATAGGTTGTTGCACTGTTCACACTGTTAGCTCAGACATTCATGCCGCTCACTCTATTCTACTCAGTATGAACTGACTTCTCAAAGCACCTCTGCAAATGGTTTGCAGGCTATCCCGTCAGAGGTAGCGTTACTGTTTTCCCAACGTAACATTAAAGACAGTGTGCCTCTTGCCTTCAGAAATGTTGCTTGCTATCATGCATATGGAAAGCATGTGTAAGCCAAGTATGGTGATGCATTTCTGTAGCCCCAAAACTTAGAAAGCAGGTGGATTGTCAGTTTGAGCCTAACCTGGTCTATATAGCAAGACCCTATATCTCATTAAACCAAATAAATAAATAAATAAATAAATAAATAAATAAATAAGCCTTTGTATTTAAAACCTTTCTTTTTTTTTTTTTTTTTTTTTTTTTTTTTTTGGTTTTTCGAGACAGGGTTTCTCTGTGGTTTTGGAGCCTGTCCTGGATCTAGCTCTTGTAGACCAGGCTGGTCTCGAACTCACAGAGATCCGCCTGCCTCTGCCTCCCGAGTACTGGGATTAAAGGCGTGCGCCACCACCGCCCGGCTAAAACCTTTCATGATAGATCTTTGCAATCATCTTAGGAGAGTTACGTTTTAAGTAGTGGGTCAGCTATAACCTGAGCGAGCACTGTGATTTGAAATGACAGCCTCCCTATTCTGTAAACCAGATAACAAATACCTATGTGGTCCGGAAAACAGGGTCTTGGAGGATAGAAAAGCTGAAACAATTGAACAAGGCAGACCCTGTATGAAGCGTTTGGGAGAACCTGCCGGAAAGCCCCTGAGAAGTACAGGTGAACCCAGGCCTCTCCCTCAGGTGATGTTTCCCTTGGGCAGGACGACTTGGGCTGTGAGGACTGGGACAGCTGGGGCTGGAGAAGCCTCCCGGATCTGGGGGCTGCCCGCCAGGCCCTGACAGCACTTGTCTGTGGAGACAGTTGTGCTGTCCTCAGCCAGTGCCAGGTGTGATTCTGGAACGGCTTGGAACAGAGCCTCAGTACTAATTGCAGGAGCTGTTGGCTGGAGCCACCACCCCTGAGCAGAGGATCAAAGATAAAGTCCTGAAGGCAGAAGGGACTCACAGGACTGAAGTAAATGAAGATTTGCTGTCCAGGGGGGTTGTAAGAGCTGAAGGGGCCTTGAAACCCAGTGAACAGGGTTTTGGAGAAAGGCAGCAAAGGCAAGAGAAAGGACTCCAAATAAAGCAGAAACACTCCGCGGGCCAGAAGTACTCTAACTTTATCCATAAACCTCCATTCACACATATTCAGAGACATCCAGGGTGTATCTGCTTGGGACCAGGCACAGCTGTTGGCCCTGGACCCGGGTTTGCTGACTCAGAGAGCCGGCTTTTCACACGCCTGTCTTCCACCCAGATCTCAGGCTGTGTTCCTGTCTGGCGTCTGACTGAGACGAGGCTGCACCCATAGATTCCCAAGATAAAACCCTAAACTTCCTCTGAGATCTGAAAGAAGGCAAGTCACAGAAGAGTAGCCAAACTGTTTTCTGTGATTAAATCCCAGAGACTAGCACCACTCAGCCTGCGAAAAGCTTCAGACTTTGGCAATTCATGATGACCTTCAGCCAAGGGAGTTGCGAGGAATATAAACTATTAAAAATGGAAATGGTTTTCCTCCTGTATCTGCTGACTATATCAAGACAGGGAGAAGCTAGGGAGCGGTGGGGCCCGGCCGAGGTAGAAAGGGCAGAAGTGCGGGTAGAGCAAGCCTTGATCAAAGACAGATGGAGTCAACAAGGAGAACGGCCAGATGCCAGCCCGTGGGCACACAGACGCTGAAACAGGGCTGAAAGAAGCCTTTCATTCCACCTGATGGAAGGCTGTCCAGGACCCAGGTTTTGCCCAGACTGAGTCCCATTTCAGAAGGTTCTGCAGTTTCTGGGGAAGTTCAGCAAACTACAGAATCCTCTTGACTTCGGCAGCCTGGGCTTGGAAATCCTTACCTCTGATGATGATGGTAGGGGCTGGTGCTTATGTTGCCGCATCCCCTTGCCACCACTTATAAAGTCACTTTGTATAAAGACTAATGAGGCTATTGTTATTTCCTTTATCCTAAGAAGCAACCAAAGAATGAGCTTGTCCTGCTAACAGAGCTAGCAGCAATGCAGTCAGGGCTGGTGCGTCGTTGCCTTCCAAAGGCAAGGTTGCTGGTCCTCTTTCACACCACGCAATGCTGCTTTTCCTCTACTGGGAAGGAAAGGAGGAAGGTTTCAGTCTGTCTGGGGTAACACACATCAAGAATATGTTGCCTGACTCTGGGCTTGAAACAGATAAGATGCTGGGAAGCCATATTCCACAGGGTCTCAGCTTTATGCATTAGGTTTACTTTAGAGGCCCAGAAAGCATGGAGATGTCTTTGGGTTGTGTTTGTACTTAACTAATTCCAAATCCCATCACAAAGGGTGTGCAGTAGTGATAACAATTGCAGTCTCAATATAGAAGAATTTGGAGAAATGGAAGACATAAATTCATATTGCAAATTCATTAGGGGCCAGGAGAGATAGCTCAGTGGTTAAGAACACAGACTGTTCTTGTGGAAGACCCATGTTTTGGTTTAGTTTTTTTCCCAGCACGCATGTTGCGTGGCTCACAACTGCCTGTAACTCCACCTCCAGGATATCAGACACCCACTTCTGGCCTCTGTTAGCAACTACACACACATATACACATAATTAAAAAATTTAAATTAAGTGCAGTAGAACTGGGCATGATGGCATATACCTCTAATGTCAGTAATGTCAGCTGAGGTAAGAAGGTCATAAAATCAAGGTCAACCTGAACTGGACAGCAAGACCCTGCCACACAGCAAAACAACAACAAAAGTTTGTCAGGTGTTCTCTGTCCTTTGATCCTCAGTGGGGTCTACTCAATTTGGCTCTTCTGTCCTTGCCTGGGTGGCCCCACCACCCTCAGAGTTACAGAACGTTCAGAGAGGGACAGCTCCAGCCGTGTGTTTTCCAGGGGATTCTGTCCTCCCGGGTAGTGTGGTGATGAGTGGTGACCCCTGACCATCTGCTCTCTGTATCTTCCAGAGCTGCCAACTTCAGAAACTTCACCTTTATCCAGCTGAATGGAGAATTTTCCCGGGGGAAGGGACTGGATGTCGGAGCCCGCTTCTGGAAGGGAAGCAACGTCCTGCTGTTTTTCTGTGACGTGGACATCTACTTCACCTCTGAGTTCCTCAACACGTGCAGGCTGAACACACAGCCAGGTTGGCATTGTCTCCTTCTACCTCTTTCGGACACTCGGCTCTCTTTCCCGCAGGTGTTACTATCTACACAGGCTGCTCTGCCATCACGTTCCTTCGGTCATGAAGACAAGGAAAGTGACCTTGTTCAGCTCACCCTCAGGCTTTGTGCAACAGGGCTGTCAGGCACACGAACTCCGGGCCTATGTCCTGTACCCCTGTGCATAACCCCTTTCTGTCTCCCACTGGGAGGTCAGATGGGTGGGACATCCACTGGAGACAGTGGGTCAGAGGACACGGACCTGGAAAGCCACCCAAATCCAAAGGGAAAAAATAGCTATGGGCCCTTAGCCAGCCCCATTTACACAAATGATGTCTGTGGACTTAGGCACTGTTGATAGAGAGCTAAGAGACCTGGTATGTTCACTTGCTGTTAAAATATGGCGATTTTTCCATGCATGGCGATAAGGGGCAGCTGCTCTGAGCCCTCTGCTGCCCATAGTCTTCCTGACCTCCTCTGCCACTCTTTAAGGCTGTACTAGAAATCAACATTTAAAGGCTTTGGGCATGCAGGACAGGGACACCAGGACTCTACTCCACACTCAATGCTTTGGGGAACGCAACCCCAGCCTCTGGCCTGTTGGCAGCTTTCATGTTGTTCTCATCCTGGGACAGATGGATCAGAGAATCAGGCTGACTGGTCGAGCTGGTGCTCTCTCTAAGATCTGGTCTAGAGCTGGGTGAAGCGAGAAAGAGTGGGTGGAAGCACCTGGGCTATTTCTGATGGTGAAACACACATGAGCAAGCCCAGCAGTAGACCGAGTTTCTCCTAAGCAGATGTTTGCTTTCTGGTTTGCAGGGAAGAAGGTATTTTATCCCGTTCTATTCAGTCAGTATAACCCTGGCGTAATCTACGGCCATCATGATGCAGTCCCACCCCTAGAGCAGCAGCTGGTGAGTAACGACCCCGCAGATGCCCATGCGCCGCTGTTTAATGTCACTCATTACTGGGGCACCTGACCGTGAGGAGCGGTGAGCGGGATCCGCAGACCAATCCCCTTAGTGGTTTTTAAGTTTGGCAGATGTTCTGGCCTTTGCTCCGAGTGCCATGATGATTAAAAGTCCTTGCAATATTTAAAAGTGAAAAATAAATAGGAACCGTACCTTATAAGAGGGTAATTTCACACCTCCATAGCTTTCGTCTATGGTTTTCAGAATTACTATGATTGAACTACGGCTAGAGCATGCTTTCTCGTTATCATTACAAAATCCCGTAGGAGAAGTGAGGGTGATGTTCCCGTTAGAAACAGGAATGCCTAAGATGGTGGAAAATAGGTGACAGAAGGGGGTGGCAGTTACCCTGAGTCAGTGGGGAAGAAGAACCAGGCCTGACGCAGAACGGAAAGAGGAACTGGGACAAACAAGGAGAGCACCTCTGCCCCTCCAAGTCCCTTTGCCCTTGTGGAGATGCTCCAAGCCCCTCACTGGATACATGAGATAACAAATCATCCCAAGTGCCATACATAGTGTGGCTTTCTCTATACTTACACATGTGCTAACATTAGGATTATAAGGTAGCAGTGAGACAGAACAACAGTGACTAATGATATTATAGAATATAGCACATAATTTACTCATTTCTGGAATTATTCATTTCATATTCTCTGACCTCAGCTGATAGCAGTGACTGAAACCGTGGAGTGTATGTGGGGGTGGGTACTGTACTGTTGGCTGCCTGGGCACAGGACAGACCCTCCTCTCAGCCACTCAGGGTTATCTTCCCAGCAGGGAGATTATGTTGGACACCTCTGCCTCCTGTTAGCAAGCCTGGAAATGCCATGCTTTTCGCACTGAGTATCCTATGGACAGGAAGTGATGGGCTTTCAGAAGTAAGAAAACCCGTTCACTCTACACCTGACCTGTGCCCTTGTCCTCTCCCAGGTAACCTCTGACAGCCAATGGGATTCTTCTCCAGAACCCCGAAGCTTTGGGTGCTTTCAGAAAAGAGGAGGTTCGTGTTTTGTGCTTGTCCTTGTATGATTTTGGTGGGCTCAAGCCAGAAAGTGCACAAACACTCCTCTATGGCTGTCAGGTTTTAGTACTGCAGGTGTAGTGTGTGGCTGGGTATGGTCCACCTCTCTGTGGGCTTCAGACAGTTTCACAACCAAAGAACCAGTTTTCTGAACATGAGAGATGAGTCTCCCGTGAGGACTGGGGCTCTGGCTTCCCATCCCAGGAGTTGTAAGCCTTTCATGGGATGTTAAAGGAAAATGAGACAAAATGGGCTTTTTTCTTTCAACCAATGAGAATAAAAATTCCCTTGATTTTAAATAAAGCTCTGTTTTACATTTGACATTGGAAGTGATTAATGTTTCTAGTTCAAATTCATAAAGGCCCTATTTGCTTGCAAGGACTTCTTTTCATTTCATAATCTAAAGGTTTTGTCCTTTCCAGTTCATACTGAGAGCAGGCAGGATGGGAGGCAGACAGACAGATAGTGTAGAAAGCAGGTCTACCAGACTCACAGAATAAGCAGTCCAGGTGGAAATAACTCAGAGCCTTGGATGCGCGTGACCACAGCGAGAAGCCCCAAATCACCTTTGACATTTACTTCTTAGAGCATCATTGACCTCTCCTCCGGTACATGAAGCTGCTGCTCAGAGTTCAGTGTACAATTATTCAGCTCAGTGAAAGGCAGCAAGTTCAAGGCTCCCCAGGGAAATGCATGATTGTATCCTTCATTAGACAAGTCATTTATTTCATTTTAGTTTTATTTATGTGTGTAAGGTCCAGGGAGGGTATAAGATCTCTTGGCGCTGGAGTTACACCTGATGCAGGTGCCAGGAATCAAGTCCAGGTTCTCTGTAATGACAGCAAGACCTCTTAGCCACAGAGCTAATCCCAAGACAAACTATCTTGATCACTCACTGCCTGCAGCCGTCTGCTCCAGGTCCTGGTTTTTGGGTCAGAAGAGCTGTGCTTGCTTCTTACACTCAGGCATGATTGACCTGAGGCCCCTCATCCACCCATCATAGATGCTGAATGAATGGTCCAAGGCTGCAGAGTCAGGAGCTAGGGAGAGGGATCGCTGGATAAAGTGTTTGTGGGAAAGCATGAGAACCCAAGTTCAGGTCTCCACCCCACCCAGATGGGTGAAACCCCAGCACTGGGAGAGTGATGGAGACAGGTAGATCCCAGCCAACAGGACAGGCGGGGCAGTCTCTAGCCAGAAGGTCGAGCCAAACTGCCAGCTCTGGATTCATTGGAGACCTTGTCTCAAATATAATGTGAAGAGCAACAGAATACCCTCTGACCTCTGTACTGTACAGGTGAGCACCCACACACAAACGTGCAAGCACAGGTGCACACCAGCACACGTGCATGCACTCATGCACACACACACACACACACACATATGCATGCGGACACACACCCTTCAGACCCCAAAATTAAGATCGGAAAGTGCCTAAGTGACAGCCACCTAGCCCGTGCCAGGGTGTCCCTCCTCTTGAGCAGCGGAGCTAGTTATCCCCAAGAGATCAGAGGCATAAAGAAAATGGCCTGGCAAGAATGCCAGAGGCACACATCAAACTATAGAAATTAATACACTGTGGAGAGAGTGTGTAGGTGGCGAGACACTATAAACCAAAAAGTAATGGCTGGAGATAAGAAAATGAGGAGAGATTCCCCCCGAGATTGCATGTTGACTCCGTCCAGACCATGTGTGTATTAACAAACCCTGCATAGCCTTCCCTGGGACCCAGCGGTACTTCAGTGAGGTGGGGAATGTGGGTTCGGAATGGGCTGTAGTAAGGTCACGCGTGCAGCCCCGCAATCACAGCCTCCTGCTCAGTGTGCCCAGGATGAGTTTTCATCACTATCAGTCCTACTATTTCCAGCTTGCCTGCAGAGGAAAGCAAGGATCTCTGTGTATGTTCGGATGCCTTCTTATTTTTTAACTTCTTGCATACAGATCATTAGTAATAAGCAACACTGTGGGGTTTTGTGCTAATATTTAATTTCTGAGATTTAAGCCGTGAGATGAGACTTGCTGGTGCCTTAATGCAGAAGCAGCAAACCGAGAAGGGAATGACTGTAATTTAAATCAATGTTCTTCATTTTAAACATTCCACCTTGCTGCTCAGCCTGTCAGTTCCTGCTTAGATTCCTGCAGAGGCCTCCTACTTCCCCTATCTTTAGATTCTGACCCTCCCCACACCCCGTCTTCCCTCACCCTCTGCCAGAGACTAGTTTTGAATAAACAAATTAATTCCACTTTTTTTTTATTCAAAAAGATGTTTATGGCATAAAGCCAGTGGCAGGCTTGCAATTGTTTAGCAGCCCACTCTTGGGAAGAAGAAGAAGAAGCAAAAGCCCTGGTGATGGTGTTTGCCGATATCCATAGTGTAAACAGTCCCCCTATGGCTTGTATTGGGCTTAGCAGTGTGTTACCATAGGGAATGCTGGGAAGAGATGTGTGCAGCTCTGGCGATCAGTATGAACTGTCTCGAGCAGAGGGCCGTAGACACTGATTTTTTGTTGCAACTGATTGTCCTCCATCAACCAACTTAACCTGGCTGCAAAGAGAATGCCAGCTAATCCCACCACCTGGCAGATGACACCATCTCTGAGGACACCAGCGTCAGCCTGCTGTCCACCCAGGCCACCACCTTGTGAATTTTAGTCTCTCGGTGTTTGATGCAGACCGTGATGTCTGCTGTATGGT
This sequence comes from Microtus ochrogaster, assembly GCF_000317375.1. Taxonomy (NCBI): domain Eukaryota; kingdom Metazoa; phylum Chordata; class Mammalia; order Rodentia; family Cricetidae; genus Microtus; species Microtus ochrogaster. The sequence goes on along the minus strand of NW_004949121.1, from coordinate 5,098,877 downwards.
ACCACCTGGCAATGTAGCCTGCTTACTTTGTGACACGGAGCGGTGTACGTGGAGTGTGCTTCTCCCTGTCCTCGTCCTCTCTTGCTTACACCTGCTCTGCCTTGCCTGCCTCAGATAGTTGACGTGAACCAAGACGCTGAAATCAAGTGTCTTCCTTAATCACTGCCTACTTAATACATGTATTTTTTTACATACTTCATAATTGTAGCAATATGTTCAGTCCTGTTTTCCTTCCTATTACCCTCTCGAACAACCCCTGTTCCCTATAGGTCCCTGCTTCTTCCGTTCACCTTATTTTTTGAGACGGGTTCTATCTCTCCCTCCCTCCCTTTTCCTTCTCTCCTTCTCCTCCTTGTTTCTCTTCTTCACCTAGGCCCTGATATGTAACTCATTGACCTATCTAGTCTGTCTGGAGTATGAACAGCCGGGTTAGGGACACTCCACTACTAGCTTTTTATGTGAATTTTAGGACTTCAAACTCTGGACTTCCTACTCATGAAACAGTCACTTTATCAAGGACCATTTCTTTGCTCCTCAATTAGCTGGACTTTTTATTTAGGGGTTTGAATTACTGAGCATTTTAAACACTGACCTATGCTTCAGTCTTTAGTATTGTCTGCTGGTCATAGTTGATGCAGTGTGCCCTTGCGGACTGGTTTTGTTTAATCAGAAAGCATTTGAGAGTCCCCCCGTGAGACCATGTAATTTCCCATCATTCCCAACAAGGGTAAGTGGCATCTAGATCTCAGTTCACACATACGGAAGTCTGGGCTCAGCAGACCTATGTCCACTAGTTCAGATCCCTGCAGCTGCTGAGTGGGGGAAGGACAGATGTGAGTGCCAAACTGTGCAGCTAAGCTTGACCGAGGGTGATGAGCTGAAGGAACTTATGTGCTGCCAGAGGACCAACGTTCTAGTTTCCAGAAATGAGAGCGCTCGTGGGTCTGGTCCAGCCTTAACCCCTTAAAAGAGACTGTCATACTTTATTCTCAAACCAATAAGACTTGTGTGGAAATAAGACGTTGCAGAGACCTGGGAGGAGATGAGATTTGAATCTATTATTAAATAAATTCTGGGAGCCCTGTGATCCAGAACACATTATTTCTTAAGAAATTAAACCAGGGTCTTCATTTGAATTCTAGCCCTGAGCTCTACTGCAACAGGAAGAATGAGCAAATCATTCTCCCTCCCTCTGAAGAGGTCTCAAAAAGAGGGCACATAGCCTTCACCCCCAGAACCCTCTGCAGCGTGATCACTGACCCTTCAGGTCCCAGATAATAGAGAGTACACAATGCAGAGTCAGATCCAGAAATTGCTGTAATTCAGGTTATCTGGTATGCATGGGCAGGGCCTGCTTTATCGATAGAATAGCTCAGAACAAAATCAGAATGCAGCCCCTTGTGCCAAACGAGTTCAGAATGTAAGGACAACTGCAGCAAGCATGGAACCCTGTGTGTGCTTGTGGACCACATGGTGCAGCAAGCATGGAACCCTTTGTGTGCTTGTGGACCACATGGTGGTATGGGTCACATCCTGAGCAATGACGAGTAGGGAAACGCGGCAAGCAGAGACTGAGGAAACACCTTAGATGCCTGTGAGCCTGGGGAGTTGGGTGGTTAGGAAACAGGCCTGTGGAGAGCAGCAATTCTCAAACTGTGGGTCATGACCCCTTTGGGGGGTCAAATGAACCTTTCATGAGCATCTCTGAAGAACATCAGAAAATAAAGGTGTATACATTATGATTCATAAATGCATCAAAATTGCAGTAGTAATGAAAATAATTTTATAGTTGGGGATCACCACAACAGGAGGGACAGTGTTGAAGGGTCGCAGCTTTTGGAAGGTAGAGAGACACTGTTGTCGAAGCTCAAACGGGATGAGAAGAGAGGAGGAGGCAGGCAGGCCTAGGTGAAGGATTGGAAACCTCTGTGGCTCTTGTAGGGTCTTCAGCAGTAACCCGATACCATCCCTTCAGGAGAGAACGCAAGAGCCCTCATCGCTGCCAGGCTTTTTTCCAGAGGCGACAATGGAGAGCAACCGTTGGCAGCTTGGCCCAACCATGGTGGTAGAATCTCTCAGAAGTGCAGTCTATCTTTCCCTGAAATTACATACTGTGACACAGCCATGTCAGCTTCCTCAAAAGACTGTACTTCAGTGGCCCTTTCCCAGAGTGCCTTTCTGCGGCGTAGCAGCTTTAAAACTAATGTAGTAACTGTTTCTAGACCTCAGCCCCTGCCACAAATCAGTGTGTCACCTGTCTTCAGTGAGGATCAGCCTTCCTTTATGTCCTTCAGCACAACCGTGGTCCAGCCCAGAATCTTGGGACAGCAGCTTCCTGGGAACAAACTCTTGCTTCCTCCTCAGGTCTCCTGATTGTTCTTCCAACAGGGAGCTGTGTCTTTTAGACCCTATGGAGAGTACAACCAAATATTTGAAGTTTGGATACTGGCCCTTCTCTTCTACTCCATGTCTGTGGGATATCTAGAACCCTGGACAGTAGAAGGGACATTAGGCCTTTGACTGCAACAGAAAAATTTACCTGATTGACAAAAAAGGAAAAAATTCCATTGAAAATGTATTCAGTGGAGGCTTCTCCAGACACTTTCGTCTCACACGGTCCTTTCGAACTTCTCTGCCTCCTGCTTTGACATCTGTTGTTAGGTTTGGTGACCTGGGTGGGTATTATTCACAGGAGTGAGGGCACCTCACTGGGAAGTGGCTACACCACTGGTAAACTCCCCTTTCTTCATCTCCCCTCGTTCCGTGACTGCACATAAATCCTCAGAGAAGAGTGGTTAAGGAGCCTCATTATGAGCAAGGTCTTGTGTTTGTGTAGGGTGGCATAGCCTCTGCCCTTTTGAATTCTGGGATAATAGAATGTTTTAAGATTCATTAACTGTTTGCAAGACATTTATCAAATATAATTTTGACTGTGGGAAGCTTCCAGAACATGGAGTAACAGTGATGCCATAAATGAGCTGTAAAATTCTTTAGTTGTAATTTAGCTCAACTCTTCATTATATATGAAGGAAAACGGGCTTGAAATCAAGAGACCTGCCTGAGGTGAAGAGAGTGGCCAGAAGTGGAGATGGGGCAGGCCTGCCCTTCCTTTCTCATGAGGGGTTACAGACAATCAGCAAACAGATCCGAGCTTTAGCCACAGGGACCCTTCTAGGCACTCTGCTTCCCTCTCCCAAGGAAGGGGACTTATCTTCTAAGTACCTACAAAACTACAAAGATGGGAAAAAATAGATTTCAAACCGCTTTCCCAATTACTTCTGACAAGTGTGTGTGTTGGTGCATGTGTCTGTGTGTGCCTATGTGTATGTATGTGTGAGCACATGTATATGCACGTGTGTACATGCCAATTTCTGTTACTTTTTAAGTTTTGTTGCCTCAGCAAATTTGCTGAAAATTTTTACCAAAAAAAAGAAATGGAACATTACGGTGTTACTCTGGCTTTATGGGGTTTTTTGGTCACTGTTTGGATGGCCTCTCCGTCACCCTGCAAGCTGGCACTTCCAGCAGGAGCTTTCTGGAGCAGCTTCATCCTTTAGAAGCACCCTCTCCTCAGCTAGCCAGAGGGTGTAGGTTCAGTGATCCAGGAACAGCAGGAATCTCTTGGGTGTTTCTTCTCTTTCCCTGTTGCTGAGTACTGAATTCCAACTGTTCCCGAGGCCTTTTCTCAACTTCCTGAGCCCTTCACTGTCTCTGTGCTCAGGCCTGTGTAAGGGGCCCGGCCTCACTTCTCCTTAGCACTGGGGCCAGGCGCCAGATGGGTAGGTGGCTTTTCCATGGCACTGCTCAAAAACCTGCTCTTTGAGGTTGTTTTTGGTTGTGTGTGAGAGAGTGTGTGCAAGCTTTGATGCCTACACCCTAGAGACATCCTGGCCAGATGTGCCCAAAATCACAAGGCTGCAGTGTGGACTTAGTGTATTGTAATTCTTTTTGGTAAACACACACACACACGCAGACACACACACACACATACACACACACACACACACCTCCATCTTGCCTATTTGTTGGCAATGGCATGGCTCTGTACTGCGCACTGCTCACCAAGCATGTGAAGATTGGTTTTCTATATTATCATTATCTCTGACAGTCTTTTTCCTTGCAGGTCATCAAGAAGGAAACGGGGTTTTGGAGGGACTTCGGGTTTGGGATGACTTGTCAGTACCGCTCAGACTTCATCAACATAGGTGAGATAAAACTTCGAGTCTACCGCCACCTGGAGGCCACTGTCCTGCAGGCCATGAGCAAATTCTGCAGGTTTTCCTGGGTAAAGATGCTGCCATTTTCCCAAACAGCGCTGCTTCACAGGTCACAGGTGGTAGCGCTTGGTATGCTGTCAGACACGTCAGCCCCTCTCAGATGTACCCAGCACCACTCAGGGTTTTACATGGCAGGATGCAAGCAAGTTCTGTGGTGCCTCCTCCTCTGAGGGCCCCAGCTGTGGAGTCCAATAAGAGGAACATTGTGAGCCTCCAGGAATGCGGAAGAAGATGGGAGTCTGGGAAAAGCACATGCAAAAAAGTTCTTTGTTTCACTCCTTCGACCCTTACTTAAAGTCCCATAGGTCACTTTCAGCTCTGAGTATGCAGTTGCTGTCAACATGAACACACATGTGTGAACATCTCTACACATCATATAGACACACAGATAAGCATGGACACAGAGATGCAGACATGTATATACACTCAGTGGCACATATTTAAACACAAACACACATGCACACACCGAGACATACATGCACACATATCCACATAGGTACAGATTGATAAGTGTGAACACAGACTCACATGCACACATATCCACACAGAGACATATACACTCATTTATGTATATAGACATGCATATATTTACATATACATTTACAGAGGCATACATGAAGATGTACACAGGCACACATACATGTGTATACACACAGAAGGCTAAAAGAACATATTTACAAACACATATGAACTGCAGAGTTCTAGGACTCGGAAAGGTAAGGCCAATGGCTTTCAGCAGAACAGATCAAAGTGCACAGAGACAAAGGGGCCTCCTGAGGCCTCTCAGGAAGTGGAGGATGAGGAACAGGCTGGATTATACATAGCTGGCTCGAGAAAGAACAGGTCCCAAACCTTAACTTGGGCTCTTAGGGCGCCCTTCTCTCTGGGAAGTGATGGAGAGACTCCTCCCCTGACCATGCAGGCACCTTCTCTTCCATACCCCTCCCATCCCCCTCTCTTCCATACCCCTCCCCCAGGCCTGAGCCTAAAGCCCTCCACTTTGAAAGCAGGCAGCAGGAGCAGGCCCAGGTATGCTTCCTTCCCTAGAAATCACCAGATTAAAATGAAAATAATGTCAAGCAACTTGGATTAGTGTCCCTGAGGAGGCAGTGGTACACCAGGGTACCAGGTCTTGAGTGACAGCCACTGTGAAGAGCTGGCAGGGGTTCTTTTATATCTCTAGGGAAATATTCCTAGGAGACTGTATGCTTATCAGATTCCAAAAATAACATTCAATTTTTTAAAAATAATTCCCATTTCTAGAAACTATTGTTTCCTTTGCTTTGTGTGCAGAGAAGATGATATTGCACTGTGAAGACTCATGTTTATCACATTTGGGTTCATATTGCATTGGCTTGTCTGAAGACGCATGTCACTATATTTTCGAGAGGTGGGGCCACAGTGAGCTGGGGAGGATGTTTTTCCTTGGGGAGCCACTACTGTGGCCTCAAGCTTCTCAGTCCCCTTGTATGCCATTCTTTGCAACCATGTCCTTATTTGCAATTTTCTTTCTTGTGACTATAGTATTTAATAAGAGATGCTGAAAACAATAAAAAAAAAAACTTAGTTCACCAAGTCAAGCACTTATTAAATTTTTCCTTGTTTGGTTATAACATCTACTTCATTAAAAGATTTAAAAGCCCAAACTTCAGGCAGGCATCATTATCTAGGCTCATTCTTGTGGTCCCTGTGTTTAAAAGGCAAAGGCAAGAGAAATGAAAATTCAAGGCCTGGGCTATACAGAAAAAGGAAACAACTTGACACACGTTCAATAGCAACTTTGCTAGGAAAAATGGATTTGAATTCTGACTGTCCGGCTAGTGATCTCCCCTGTTGCTGTCACCTGCTGCAGGACCATGGTCACTCAAAACCAACACCACTCAGGGTTGCTTAGCTGGGGTTTCGGGTCCTGGGTTTTTCTGGTTTGAACTGGCCCTGATCAGAGCGGTGTAGCTGGGGCACAGGGTCAGGGATAAAGCGGCCACATGAGAGTGTTTGGGACAGGGTGCAGTGACAGACAGCAGATACAGGGTTTGCCTTGTAAGATGTCAAGATCTAAAGCAAGGATGCACTTAAAGCTCTTAATCCTGGGCCAGAGCTACTCATTAGTACCGCTGATGGCTCTTTCAAGCAGTCCAGTTCTTAGAATAATGCCCAGCCTACTGTTACATGGAGAAGTTTGCATGGTCAGGCATGAAGATCATGCCCATTGGCTATGCCCATCCAAAGTCTCACCCAGATGGACGCTGGGAACTTGGATGGATGATGCTTTCAATGGCACCTCCCCCGAACACATCCTTGTTGTTTGTATGGGAACATGGAGGCCAGGGGACAACCTCAATGTTCCTCAGGTGTCATCTGCATCTTTAATGTGGGGACAGTCTTCCATTGGCCTGGAACTTGGCAAGCAGGCTGGGCTGGCTGACCAGCAAGCCCTAGTCATCTGCCTGTCTCTGCCTCCCTGGTGCTGAAATGGCAAGTGTGTGCCACTATGCCAAGTGCCCACTCTCGGGTTTTAAAATGTTTTAAGCTGTATTTGGGGGACCAAACTCAGTTCCTCATGCTTACAAAGCAAGTACTCCACCAATCAAGCTGTCTCCCTGCCCTCCCCTGCTATGCCTCTTGGGGAAAGTTCTTGGGGGCTGAGTGGGTGGAGCACAATTCAACGGCATGTTCTGTTCCCACAGGTGGGTTTGACCTGGACATCAAAGGCTGGGGTGGTGAAGATGTGCACCTGTACCGGAAGTATCTCCACAGCAACCTCATCGTGGTCCGCACACCTGTTCGGGGGCTATTCCACCTTTGGCATGAGAAGCGCTGTGTGGATGAACTGACCCCCGAGCAGTACAAGATGTGCATGCAGTCCAAGGCCATGAATGAGGCTTCCCACGGGCAGCTGGGGATGCTTGTCTTCCGGCATGAAATAGAGGCTCACCTTCGCAAACAGAAGCAGAAAGCGGGCAGCAAAAAGACATGATTTCCCAGGCACAGATTAGTGGAGACATTTAAGTTGTTTGCCTTTGGCGGTTGCTGAAAAACTGGATGCAATAAGGTATAGACTTCCACACAGAGCGACAAAGAATCTGGCTGATGACTTAGACATGAAAGGAGCGAGTCTCCGGTTCCTGTGGGCTCGGAGTGTGGTGACAGTGACTGTGTTTACAGCAGAATGATCTCTCTGCCCCTGCACACTGAAATATTCACAACCTCAGACAAGCTTTGAAAAAATTCACTAGAAGAGATGCAAGCGTTCTGGCTTCTCTTCTTAGGGATGGTTAATTCAGAGGGCTCTGGTGTCCAGGACTAACAACATCTCAGAAGGAGCAGAGAGGACCTGCAGGCAAGGAGATCGAGCATGAGCGCCCTTCAGGGGACAGGGAGCAAAATCAAAGGGACCTGGGAACAAACTGTCAATATTGTCATCCCCCCAATATTAGCCAAAAAAAACCCTCTCTTTTCAGTTATCATTTAGTTACTATTCTGAAAATGCACTTTCCTTGTATTATTCTTATTTAATTACCTATTTGCAAGACTTAGTAGGAGCACATTGTAGTATATATACTTTTATGATTTTAAGATTTGTTTTTATTTTTTGTTGATTTTCTTGGTTTGTTTATTGGAGAGAGTCTTGACACAGACCCTGAGCTAACTTTGAAATAATGATCCTCCTCCCTTAGCAGCCCGAGTGCTGAAATTATGGTTATGCACCAGCATATCTGGCAAGAAGGTACCTATAGAGGTGTGCGAAGAGAGGTACCTATAGGGTGTGTGATGAGAGGTACCTATAGAGGTGTGTGAAGAGAGGTATCTATAGAGAGAGGTATGTGATGAGAGGTACCTTTAGAGAGAGGTGTGTGATGAGA